>NW_027272077.1:902500-1206263 GCF_040938485.1 Diadema antillarum | reverse complement strand
CCCTTACCAAAACTATGTTTTCACTTTAAGATATCAACGCAGAAGACACACACATACACGCACATGCAGTGAGAAACGACAGCAAAAAATTATAACCACAAGAAAACTTGACGTCGCCTTTTCAATGGATCTTATTAATAATCTTTTCAGGTATTAGTAGAGGCTACTATGTAATCCCGTGAGAGTTTTGTGCCAAAATAGATTTTCGTGTTGTTGTTGCTAACCTTGTCAATTTGGGGTTGCTGTATCCCCCCAAAAAACTTTGGCTCCATATTTTTCAACCACGTCTTCAACCACCATTTTGAATTTCAAAATGGCCGCCATAGCAAACTGTATTTTGACCCATATCTCATAAAGTGAGTATTGTAGAAGTTTCAAATATGGTGCCAAATGCATGGTTGTGATGTCAGACACTCTAATGCATCTTTTATTGATATTGTGGATTGTTTTGGTGCAATTTGTAGGCTGCCATATTGAAATTCAAAATAGCTGCCAAAGCTATCAATACCCATATCTCAGGTTGCAGTTATTGTAGAAGCTTCAAATTTTCAAGAATGCGCATGTTTGTAGCAACCAACATTCCAGTACAGCTGTTTCCTAATTGTAGATCATTAGATAGGTCACCAATCTTGAAATTCAAGATGGCCGCCATAGAAAAACATATAATACTGTGGTAAACACTTTAGATGAATTTGTCAAAATTGTCCTAGTTAGACCGAATTCATTTCCAGGTCAATTTCAACCAGGACAATCTCCCGCTTTATCCTCTTAGAGTCTTGATATAACACATCCAGAAAACAAACCTCGGAAACATCCACAACCTAATTTGTGGCTCCACTACTTGGGAATATTATGGTACATTGTAGTTATTTCGAAAGGGTAATCATAAACTGTGCAACTAGATGCTTTGAGCTTCCTACACCAACGGTAGCCACAGAATTCAATGTTATATTCATATGGAAAGAAATACAAAAGTCATTGTTTCTGGAAGAATTTAGAACCAATTCTCCCCTGTGTACATCCCTATAGGTAAGTGCTGTGACTTTAAAACACATGCAGGGAATGAGCCTAGAAGGCATTAAATACAGTTTGTAAGTGACTATCCCATGAATTTTAGAGTACGGCTAATATTGCTTGTTTCAACTCTACAACCAAATCATCAAAATGGGCCATTAAGTCACTCAGACATACTTGTTAGAAGGTACTTTTGACAGTCATAATTTTGTTTTGACACCAGAATCACATGATTTCCCATTCACAAATTTTCTAGAACCCAAACGCATTGCTTTTAAAGGAATGTTTCCCATGGCAGTCATTTTGCATTACCTGCAGTAAGCAGTCCCACCTACGCAATTATTGAAGTGATTGACTTACACATGAGTGCTCCAACATGCTTGAGTTTGCAGTTTAGATATCTTACAGAGCCAAAGTTGGTTGAATTACCATAAATTATACTACTCTGGTGCCCATCTTGAGTTTCAAGAGTGGCGGTCAATACGAATAATCCATTATTACAAAATGTATGTGTGCGTTTGTGTGTTTTTAAAGAATGTATACTGTATGCCACCATGAAAATTGATATACCTAAAAGTTACTTATACCCAGAGATATTGATAGAAAAGCAGCCATTTTGAATGTTAAGATGCCAGTCAATGAAAATGATCTGCAATTTCAGGAAGGGAAAAAGCGCACATATGAATGTTAAACATCTTGCGCCCGGTTTATGCCTGAAATGTGAACTTGCTGTATTACTTACAACATGAAATATGGGTCAGAATATGCATTCTGGTATGGCGGCCATGGTATTTTGGATTTGAAGATGGCCACCCGTAACATCAACATGAACCATCATTTCAGAGAGAGAAAAAAAAAAGATGTGTCAGAATATCTGATAGCATACGCATGCCATTTGCCCTAAAATTAGAACCTTACACAATGCATACGATATGAGATATAGGACCTATTACATTTGCTATGGTGGCCATTTTGAATTTCAATATGCCCTCCTACTGAAATGATCCATCATCAAAAAAATGTATATCATTTATTATCATGTCTAACATATCATAAGCATGTCTTTTTTTTTTGCTCCAAAGTTAAACCTTCTATAAAGCTTACAAACCTGAGATATGGGTAAAAATACATTTAGCTCTGGCGGCCATTTTGAATTTCAAGATGGCAGTCTACAAATTATATCATAACAATCCATAATATCAGAAAATGGTCTATCAGAACGTCTGACATCATAAACATGCTTTTTGCATCAAATTTAAACCTCCTACGATGCTCACATTATGAGTATTGGGTCGAAATACAGTTCGCTATGGCGGCCATATTCAAATTCAAAATGGCTGATGAGGACGTGGTCGGAAAAAATGGAACCATTTTTTTTCGATTCAGCACCCCCAAATTGATCAAAAATAAACTAAAAATCAATTTTAGCTCGAAAATCTCACGGGATCCAATATTTCGACAAAGCAGACTGTACTATATGCAAACGTATAAGGGAGTGTATAGTTTGGGTTTAGACCTAACTTCAGGTTTCTAATACTTTCTGGTGGGCTAATGAGAAACCTCTCATGAAATATGAAAGAGCATGTAATTCCAAGAGGGATTCAGTGTTTCTTCGATGAAAATCGGTTTTGAAATATCTGAGATATCAAAAAAAATCCTAATAAAAAGCGGGACCCACCGTTTATTAGGATCGCTTTGTTTTACTTTGTTTTTGGATGTCTCAGTGATTCCAAAACCGATTTTCACTTAATAAACTTTGAAATTTCTCTTAATATGATATGCTCTGTACTATTTAATAAGTGGTTTCTTGGTATATAACAAAAGGTTAAAAGCCCAATTCTCATTTTCACCGATACTGTACAATCCATTTAATCATTGAACGATGTATCTAAAATAATTTCAAGCCTAAAATTGATGTTATTGCTACATCGTATGTGTCTATATATTCACATACGCCCACACGCACACACAAATATGCAAACACACACTTGCACACACCCACCCACACACACACACACACACACACATACACGCACAATACAAGGGAATCACTGAAGCACAATGGCTAACTAGATCATGTGTTGACTTCCAACGTTTCACTGGATTTAGCATTCTAATCAAAACAAGCAAACTGACATAAATACATTCTGTTTGTTGTCTGTTTGTGTGTCTTGCGTGTTGACCTACAGTTGTACTATAGCGATGCCCTTGAATTAACTTTATAACATAATATCTCTGTCGCACTTTTTCCATACGATCTTGCAGTTACAAAACATGGAACTCGACCTATAATAAACTAAACGCCAGATGAAATGATTGAACTTACCTTGAATACCTCTGATGGTCCAGAAAAATACTACTGCAAAGATCGGGAACTGTTGAAAGGATGAAATAGAAAAACATGACTGAAAACGGGATCGCTGAATAGAGCTCTACCCAAAAAGTAATTGGTCGTGACGTGTTTTGTTTTGCTCGTATATATATATATATATATATATATATATATATATATATAAACAGGGGACTGAAAGCTGATAGTGTTCCATTAAACTCTTAAGTCCCATTATTGGAGCTGTACACTCAGCAATTACTTCGTTGAATATGCGATCTTTTTCTGTCGATTCTAAATATTACAGGGAAAGCTTTGCTTCTGTATAAAAGGGAACATGGTTTTCTTACGTTTCATTGCTTTTTAAATCCCCTACTCTATAATGAAGTTCTGGGATGCATGTAACCAATCGATATCGAAACAAAACAAGAAACGGTACTTGTTCATTATTAGATATGAATGTGTACTCCATATAAATCGTAACATAATACATTCTAATTTTTATCCGCACTGCCGTACATTGTCGTAATGATACACAAGGACATTGATCATTTTCATCGCCAGAGGCAAGAGAAAGCATCAATGAAAAAAAATATATAATGATTATTGCTATTACTGTATTTCGCCTCGTATGATATGCATGTCATTCATGATTGCAATTATTTTTTTTCCTCAAATGAAGATCCAACGTGGAAAAAGCAAATACAAATGACTCTAAATCAAAGTGAACACAACAACTGGACTGCATAATCACAAGATATGACATGGCATTGTTCGTGCTATTGAGATGAACGTTATACACTAAATCGTGATTATGACTGCTCTTACTAAAAGGGAAAATTGTGAAACAAAGAGGCCAACAAAAGCTTAGATATCGCGTCGATCACTTTTTCAGGGTTATGTGAATGCACTTTGGGCAAACTCACCTGAGATGACAAAGGATGACAAATATAAATCTGTTTGAAGCGCGAATTCGATAAAGGAGAGCGTTTTCACTCTCTTGAAAAAGCGATCATCGTTTTGCCTCAAATTAGTTTCATTGTTTCGACTCATCTGTTTTTTGAAAGAGTGCTTCACTATCGATTTTTTGTTTAAACAAAATCAAAAGTAGGTTGGATAAATGAACGTACAGATCGTGAATATAAATGGGATTATCTATTCTATTTTCTTTCTTTTTGGTCCCCATTGTAGCTGTCATGGGGTCTTTGACTTTTTTTAACACACATGAAGAGACCTTAAACTCTAATTTCCATTATATACGAGTGGCATCCAAACTTGACCAACTGTATGACATTCATTCCCGTACGGATCATCGAGTTAATGTATCCATGATGTAAAGTTGAAAATCTCCACCTGCGAGGGTAAAAGCTACTATTATTTTTTTTTCTGTATTGCAATTTCTTGTGGGTTTGGTGAAGAAGGGTTACAACTCGACCTGCTCGATCATTATTGATTTAAGGATGTATTTGTTACTATTCCTGTTAATGTTAATCCGTAACAATTTGGCGATTATCGCATCAATAACAGCTATAGGACCAGTATATGATTGACCGTTGCGATACTCCCGCCATGTGTAAGGAAAAGCTGCACGGGTATACCTGAAGAGGACAGGTATACAATTTACGCATTCACCAGAGTTTTAAGCCAATTTCTTTTGATTTGTTGTTGTTGCTGGTTTTTTTTTTCTTTTGGTCATCAGATTGGAGTATGACCAGATTAATGCGCAGAATTCGACAATGCATTTTCTATACCCTTCAAATATCCGCATGGAATTTGCGAAGATTGAATTCTAAAGTAAAACGCATCATTTCCAAGGTGTGGTCAAGAGGTCATTTTCCCCCTCACGGGGAAGCATTACGTCAGTGGAGTGGCTTGTGCTGTTACCAGGACGATTATCCGTCTTATCTATGTAGACGGGCAATTCAAAAATAACAAGAGATTAGACAAAAAAGAAGACGTACTGATTACTTCCAGAGTTTGACAAGGCAATCTTTTTATAGGCAAACAATTTAGCGATGAGTTTAACTTTGATATTAACGGAGTATAAGAATTTTTGTTGTTGCGATCTACTCTCTTTTGATTTGTAGCGATTCAGTTTAATTCAATTGAATTCAACTCAACTCACCTTATTCATAATCATAAAAAAACAGAAATGTGTACAGTTCACAGAAAAAGCTAATGTGAACACTGTATGACAATGTGAGACGTAATCTCCGGTTACAGATATTGCGTTTACACACAAAAAAGTGCTGCACGTATACAAGTACATTCTTATAAGTGAAAAATGAAATGCAAAATGCCGTTCGCAAAAAAAAAACATAGATAAAAAGGATAGCCAACATTGAAGTAAAACTGGATTAGATTTGTCATTTCTGAAAAGATCGAATAATTGTTGTCTGTTCATTACTCAGAATGCCACACTATTGATACAGCATTTGTGTTGAAAGAGATGTGGTCTCTATAGAAAGTGCGTTTATTAAAAGATATTCGCGCTACTGAGAAATCGCGAGTTAAAACTGACTGATTTACTTCACCGATTTTCGCTCCGGAACAGCCATCTTTTTCGAGCCCTAAAATATGACGTCACGAAATGAACAAAACCCTTTACGAGTGCAGCGGGACATTGAGGCCGCTATTCATAAAGCATGTATTTCTTCGTGAGTGGATGCAATATCTGGCCTGTCTTTAGTCGCATCTGCTTTCTCGGCTGAGACATTAAAACGTCCAATTTTTACCTTATATTGTAAGGAAAAACTTTGAGTTTGACATCGAGAGTGAATTGAGTGATGACAGTGACAATGACACTGATAGTGACAGTGGCAAAGTTGGGGTGGTAGAAGAAGCAAGGGAGAGGCGACGGATATGGAAGGCCGCTGCGGACACAACTCGTATGGGGCATACGTAACGGCCCTCCATAGACGGAACCCACTGTGTGGATGGAGTGCGTACCACAGCGCATCAGAGCAGGGCTGATTCGTTCATTTCGTGACGTCACAATTTGGTCACCAAAATTCGCCGTCAGATCGGGTTCAGGTGATCTAAAAAGGGTCTCAAAACACCATCTCTCCATCTTTCTAGAGACGCTTTTACCTTCTGAAAGTTAATTATTCATATTCCTAGACACTTCAGCTTTCCAGAAATGTATAAATCACCTTGTTTTTGAATATCGTCCTTTTTTCTCGCTCACCATTCTTTTAAGGCCGTGTCACCTTTCCGGGCAAGCCTTGCGTGCGACTTGCAAAGAACAATTTTTACCACCCGGAGGTCCCAGCAGATGACCCGCACATGACAGTACCTAGCACGTATCTCACCCGTAGGCGCCCGGAGGTGCGCACGCAAATCTTTTTACCCGCAACCATGTTTAGGCCCTGTCGCACCTTTCCGGGCAAGCTACGCGGGCTTGTTGCGTGAAGGGATTTTCCAGCATACCGGATAATTCCTGAGGGCGGACAAGGATTTGGGCGAGTCAGTGGATGCGTCTAACTTGCTGGACGCGTTCTACTTAAATTCTACTTGCGGGTATACTGTGTGACCTGTGTACCAGGCGCGTGGGGGCTGACAACTCAGTGAAGGAATTCCTCTGCAGGAATGGCAGAAGTCCCACAGAATGTCATTATCTTGGCTGCATACTGGGACTGTGAAGTACCTGCGTGGGAGTTGCTTGCGAGGTGCTGCCGCTAAAGGCCTCCTACTGGCGTTCTGCCTGGACCTCTCCAGGCATCCTCGCGACTCACCCGGAAAAAGTTTTGGTCATGCTCATAACATGGCTGCGGTTAAATCGAACTTGCGTGCGCACCTCCGGGCAACTACAGGCGAGATACGCGATAAGTACTGTCAGGTCCGAGGCGTTGGAGTTGCCTGCGAGACCAACTGCGGAGAGCTCCAGGTAGTAAAGTTGTTTCCCCGCAAGTCAAGCCGCAAAACTTCCCCAGATACGGGATGACAAGGCCTTGAGCATGCTCAAAACTTGTTTCGAGTGAGTCGCGGGGGTTCGCTCACAGAGGTACACGCAGAACACCAGTAGGAGACCCTTACCGGCAGCACCTCGCAGGCAACTCCAACGCAGGTACTTCTCAGTACCGGTAAAACGCTCGTAACAGAAAACGGATCGGTTTCAAAGCTCTCACGCAGGTCACAAGGAATACACGCAAGTAGAAGGTTAGTAGCACGCGTCTAGTCGGTAAGAAACAAGTGCGAAACTTGCAAACATTCCTGTCCGCCCGCGGAAAATTCTCCTGCGTGCTGGAAAATCCCTCCTCGCAACAAGCTCGCGTAGCTTGCCCGGAAAGGTGTGCTATGGTCTTTAACTAAGTGTACGTAACACCGTTAATGACAAAAATAATACATACATTTTCCATTGCGCTTTACACTATATATGTCATACCCTCACAATTTTCCATTGATCGTGTAAAAAAAAAAATGACAAAAAGTCAATGTTTCTGTCATTGAAATCTGACACATGAGGTTATCACCTGGGTGAATAACTTCAGAACAGTGATCAGTTAGATTTGAGCCTCAGACATAATTGCGTTTGAATGAAAAACTGGAAATTTCACATTTTTATGCATAAACTATACGGTAAGTTGCGAGGGATGACATGCGCACTTTGCCATTTGCATATTCACATTGACTGTTCAAGAACTGTTTCCTCCCACAATAGTGAAATTTCAAAATGTCATACCTTCTTTATTTTTCAGCTGATTTCGATCATATGCCGTTGAACTCGTAATATTTTTTATCTTTCTTATCACACTAACTTATATTTGGACTGGATTTCCCCTAGTACGTAACACGGTTCAATAATAATGATACATAATACAAACAAACATACATACATACATACATACATTTCCCATTCTGACTGAATGCTCAAGGCGCTTAACATCAAAGCAAAAAGGCTGAAAATACATATACCATAAAAGAAGAAGAAGAAGACCAAAAAAGAAGACGTGGAAGTCTGTCCTCAAAACGCACTGTCAAACAAATAGGATTTTAGGTTACTCCTAAAAGACGTTATGGAGATTGAGTCTTTCAGCACACGTGGAAGTGAATTCCAAAGTGTTGGTCAAGCATGAGCGACAGCTCGTTCGCACCAAGATTTCCGAAGAGGCGTCATCTCCACTGGACCACCGAGCTTCCGCCTGACAGCAAGTGTTGGTTCTAATCCTTTATACCAGCAAGCGCTGGTTCTAATCCTAAAACACTAATCAATTCAGTGCTTTTTTGCGTCGATGTAGTGCAATTTGTCAATCAGTTAACATGCATATCTTTTGTTTCAATTATAAGTATCATATTACAACCACCAGAGGATTAGTGTATGCAGCTGTGCCTAGTACACAGAATACGTTATAGTGAGTTTTTGGTGCATTATTCAAATTTTAACGGCTAACAACCTTCAAATATCACAGAAATGTTATAGCCTTACAATAGTCTTGTCATTCTGGTGGAATATAATTATCATGTTCTGTGCTATCTTGGAAGGAATGCAAAAGAGGATGGCCCATCTTTAAAATAAAACATCTTACATCGTAGCTACATTTTGCAGAAATCCCTATTCACTTTCGTTAAAAGTATTGTTTACCTTTGGAAGCAGTGATTAAAAAATGTTCGAGCTATCATATTTGATGAATATGTGTAGGTCAGTTGTATCCCCAAACATCCTATCATGTAAAAATTTTGCAATAAAGCCTAAAATATAACGAGATATCTCTATTTTTCTCAACAAAACATAACTTTAAACAGACTAGTCTAGAAATTTTGTATCATAAATACTGTTCACATTTTTTATATTCATCAATACTTAACATTAATCAGACTGATTGATTTTTTTTTAAATATATGGTTGTTTCTATCCCTAATTCACATTTTAGAACTATTTTGATGCACTTAAGCTGAGTTTTCGCTTCATCTGCAAATGGTATTAAAATGACGCCTTGAAGTGGTCACAGAGAAATGTGGATCGTTGTAAAAGCATATCATGGGTCTGATTCTTCCAAGTTTAGCACTTTGATGCTCTTGGAACTGAACACAATGGACAGAACTATATAGGAGGGTAGGAATACCTGACATGCTCCCCCCCCCCCAAATCCTCGTCTCTCTTTGACCACTGAAGCAAATTGAATGGGGTTTTCTGTAAAAAGTGGGCAATAGGTTATGGTCTCGCACCCTGAAATCATATTTGAATTGATTCATTATATTTAAGTTATTGGTGCGGGGGGTCCCGTTGTAATTTCTTTTTCTGGGACATACAGTAGATCACAGTTTATATGAAAAAAAAAAACCCAGAAAACCTCTTTTGAAAGACCAGGGGAATCTCAAAATTGATTTTAGATACAACATTAAAAACAAACACAATGAAAAGAACAATACGGCATAATAACAAGATATTTCATTTGGCAGTTGTGATATAGGTTAAAGAAGGGAGATTCGAGACAAAAATGGTGCTACATCATAGTGATAATTTGGTAAAGAACGGTGTGAAAGTGAACAAATAACAAAACGGTTATGATAAAACGTTGATATACTTTTGCTCTCTAATCAACTTTATCTTAGAGATCGCTGTCATCCTTTCAGTAATTAGTTTCTTTTATTTGATTTCCATAAGCGATAGATACTCGCTCTACCCCCATTTTTTAACTACTGCCACATGTTTGATTTAACGAGATACTGTCAATAACTTTTTTTTTTTCTTAATTGTCAAATAACGGTTACTTACCAACATATTTGATATTCAGGTATTCCTTGATTTTCGGTGTTTTCAGACTCAGTCATCAGCCATTGCGATACCTAAACAGGCAAGGAGGTGGCAATTTGGCGTTCCTGTCGTGCATATAAAAGTTGCAAATGCAATTCGTTGATGGCACGGGAAAGCTCTTAATGTCGCCGTGTTAAAAATAGTGATAATAAAACTGACATGGCTACTTTCAGCGACCGACAGATGCATTCACTGGTGAAACGAACCGGCGGATTTCAGTCGACTGAGCGAGCACTTATTTGCGCACGGATGAAGAGCTCGACGCTTACACATTGAATAAACTATCGTCTGCGCAGGGTGTCCAGGAATCGTGGGCATCAGATTGGGAAATCCCGGGCGTGTGACCATACAGTCTAATAGCGAAAAGTCGGTGTGAAATAATAATTCATAACTTAGTTGCAAGCGACCCAATGAGAGTTGGATCCACTAATGAACGAACCCATCATCGTAAAATCAGCTTTATAAAGGACGTGGATTAGATTCTACTCTTCGCTTCTCCCACGGACACAAAGAGTATAGACCCAGGGAAACTGTATCAGTTCTGGCTGGTGAATGAAGACTAAAATCATTGGTCTGTTTGTTGTAAAAGATTCCGCCCGTCGCATCTTCCATTGTGACAAAGAGCGGGGAGGACGGGAGGTTGAGTTGTTACCACTTCCATTATCATGTCAAAAAATAATGACAGACAATCATTAATAAATGGTATTACATCCTCTCCGTCAAACACAAACATAACACAGATTTTACACCATATCATTAGCTGTGTTTGTGTTGACATGAAAATTTGTTCGTATCGACCCTGAAGAAGATGTGCGTCGAAAATTTAATTTGAATGAATGGCACTATTATTGGACTAAAATACTCTCTAAAAAAAATCGAGTGAAAATTTTCACTCTTAAAAGAGTGAATACAAAAAAGAGTGAATTTCGAGTGAAATTGGAGTGGATTTTGAGTGAAAATGCTCATTTTCACTCATTTTGGAGTGACGTCAGGGATCACTCGAAGATTTTGGAGTGATCCCTGCTACGTCACTCCAAAATGAGTGAAAATGAACATTTTCACTCAAAATTCACTCCAATTTCACTCGAAATTCACTCTTTTTTGTATTCACTCTTTTAAGAGTGAATATTTTCACTCGATTTTTTTAGAGAGTACATTTCTATCCTACTTCATAATCTTACATATATATATATATATATATATATACATATATACATATATACATATATATATGTGTGTGTGTGTGCACGTGAGTGAGCATACATTATTTGATAGACAAAAAGTACAATTCGAAACTACAAAAAAACACATAAATTTGAAAGTCTTTAAAGTGCAATGTGCTCTTTTTGATCGATTCAATGGGATAATTTCGTCAAGCAAGAAATAAATAGATAATGTTAAATGGCCTATAAATGATTTAGACTAAAATCTCAGAACACCATCATGGCGTAAAAGCCATCAAAATATGTCTGGGACATTTCCAAGAAATAAGAAAGCAGGCGAATAGGGCATTAAGCCATCAGCCATACGAAAACTAACATCAGTTCAAGGTACCACATTGTCAATTTGCCACTCTTTGTTCACTGAGCTGTGCGGTTATATAATCAAAACATCAAAGTGTCCTATATCTTAGTATTTGCAAACCCTGAACTCTACAGAAGTAAAGAGGAAGGTCTACTCATACTCAGATTTTCGGGTTCAGTGCCTAAAACGAATTTAAGCAATTAACAGCTTTGTCAACTCAAGTTGTCTTTTTCAGACCATCTCATCTCGCTGATATATATATATATATATATATATTCACTTAACCACGATTTCATTTACACATTGAGTATTACATTCTGTATCGCCTCCTTAAGCCCAACCCCGCGTCCCCGCCACAGGGGGTGGAAACAGGTAATGCTGGCCAACGAGGCTCTTGTGAAGCTACGACGGGCCTAGCTAGCCGATAGCAGATAAAAATTGCTCGATTCAAACAAAGGAGACATAAACGGACTGAACAAAACTGAAAACGGACTGGATATGAAAATGGACAGCGATTTTCGGATATCAAACTGGTTGGTCCATTCATGGAACATCTATGGCTTGAGTGACAAGAGCCTGAATAAGTGGAATTTATAACCCAAGATCTCAATCATAGGGTTAGCAGACACCAGAAGGAAAGGAATACTAGGGACAAAGAAAATTGACTCTAACGTCGTTCTCATCTGGAGTGGAGTGAGCAAAGACAAGAGAGCAGTTTTACACGGTGTTAGTTTTATCCTGCATCACAATATAGGGAAAGACGTTCTGAACACCGAGAACATCTCAGAGCGAATCGTCAAATAAGAATGAGAGAAGGATAGAAGATCGTGAATTATGTACAGATCTATGCACCTTGTAATGATACATACTCAGATGAAGAAAAGGATAAATTCTTTCGAAATCTCTCAGACATTAGAAACAAGAATCATGACAGTGAAGACCTCTATATATCACGGGAGACTTCAACGTCAGAGTAGGTGAGAGAAGAATTCCATGGACACCACATCTTGGCCCGAACAGTGACCATCGAACCCCCTGCAACTACAATGACAACCATGTGCGGGAACTGTGTGCATAGCATGAACTTCTGATCGCCAACACCTTCTTCCAACATCGACCCAGCCAAATCTATACCTGCTAAATTTAAAGTGGAATGACAAAAACGTAAGGTCTCAGATTGACTTTATCCTAACAAAAACCGAAACGAGAAACAGCAATACGGATGCCAGGACCATTCCAAACGCAATCCTGGACACAGATCACAGACCAGTCATTTTGAAACACACAGCATAGAAGAAGAGGATACCAGGTAAACGAAAACAGGCAGAGAGAATTTACATGAGGTAGTTCCAAAATACTGAACAACAGGACCACAACATCAACATGGTAGGCCAAAAGCGGAACGAGGTGGACCCCACAAATATGAATGTTGAAGAGGCCTGAAGCACCTTCAAAACAGCTCTTCTGGACAACTTGAAGGAGGCATGCGGCAATAGAAAGGCTGGAAAGGGGACAGCATGGTGGAACGAGGACGTCACGGAGGCAATGAAAGAAAAGAAGAGACCGTTTAAGAACTGGCTGAAGTCAAAGCAGGACGATGACTACGTGACGTTCAGACTCACAAGAAGAAACAGCAAGCAAGTGGTAAAAGCAGCAAAGGAGGCCTCGTGGAAAAAGTATGGTAAAGAGCTCAGCGAATTGTGTAAACACTCCCTGGGAGAGCTTTACAAAAGCGTGAGAGCCATGCGGGTAGGCCTACGACATGAACCCTTCGACCACACTACTGTGACCATGATGCATATGGGCAACCTCTGCAGGAAGAGGATGAGATCATGCAGAGATGGAAGGATTACTTGAAATACCTCCTAAACCCATCAGGAGTGATTGACACACAATCAGAATTCACTCCCAACCACCCAGATCACTCCAACCCACCATGTGATATTGGAGACTGAAGTAAGAAGGGTCATCAAGAAGAGCCCTAAAGGAAAAGCAGGAGGCGTAGATGATATAACAACAGAAGCTATCCTCGCCTGCGGAGAGACAGAAGTTGAGTGGATTAAAACCATCTTCAAAAAGGCTTGGGAGAAAAGGAGAGTTCCAGAAGACTGGCAGAATGCTATTGTGGTACCTATATGATAGAAAAGGGGAAATAAGGATTGCAGCACCTACAGGGGCATATCACTCCTCAGCCATGTAGGAAAGATGTATGCAAAAATCTTGGAGGAACGCACCAAAGCAAATGCAGAATATGTCCTAAGCGACGCTCAGCGTGGCTTTAGGAAAGGGAGAGGTTGTACCGTCGCCACTAAATTTACCCCATAATTTCGTTTTATGCATACAAAGACGACACTCATGACTGATTTGCTTTGAATGGTGTGCTAACCATTGGCAGAGCAAATGACACTCCCGTCTTCGTCGTGTCTGCAGTTGTGTTCGCCGATATCAGAATGTTAGCAAGAGCCAACGTTGTCTTCACTTCACTTACATAATCACATGGTCCAGCTGGATATTTCCACAGCCCTGGCCAAAGTGAACGCAGCACGGGGCTTTGGCGGCACCTCCGAGGCCGAGCGTTCTGCGGACGACATTGGCGTCATCCATTCCCCAGGATTCGTCACAGACCGTGCCCCATTCGCCGTTGTGGAGAATCCCAACCCGTCCTTCCATCTCATTAGTCCAATCAGCCAGACGAACTTCTAGTTCCTGTCCTGATTGGAGGAATAACACGAATTGCCATACTAATGTGGGACTCGCGATTGAGTGCAAGTTCACCTCTGTATGCATTTCTCATAAACTGGCGAAATCGTTAATGCAGCTTCATGGATGTTGATGACATGTTAACTGTAATTTTTTTTTTTTTTTTTTTTTTTTTTTAGTGGAAAATGAGAAATGGAATTCCATGGTGATTCGAACCCGAGACCTCCGGATTGCAAGCCCGGTGCTTTACCATCTGAGCTATAGAAAACCCTAGTACAGTGTTCTGGTCCCAGATACCCTAAATTATCAATACCCGTGTGGTCAGAAGCTATAGCAGGGTGTGTGTGTGTGTGTGTGTGTGTGTGTTTGGCACACAGGGGCGGATCCAGGAATTCTGTAAAGGGGGGGGGGGGGGCGTGACTAATATTGCTGGTGCCACTTCCGGGTTTCATTTCATTGTTTTTCTTTTTATTTCTTTTGTTTTTTACGAAAATTAAAGGGGGGGGGCGTGCGCCGGTTGCGCCCCCCTCTGGATCCGCCACTGGCACACACCACACACTTGAACCTGACATAAACTGGAAGGATAAATCAATTTGCGGATAAATGCGCGGGATCACCGAAGTCATGCAGCTTTTTTAGTATGTAACAAGCGGTAAAGGAAGGAAGTGGCCAGAAGTTGATATAATATATTAGTGGATATATTAGCAAAGAAAATGGGATTCCACCGGAATTCGAACCCGAGACCTCCGGACTGCTAGCTCTACCCTCTGAGCTATAGAAAGCCCAGTACATTGTTCGTCCCAGAAACCCTTAATTCTCAATGCTCGAATGGTCAGAAGCTATAGCAGCTTTGAACATATTTCTTATTGCGCAAACGATAGATGCAATGTTTGAAATCAATATCAAGTGATATACCCCTCCCGAGATGTTATATCTCCAAAAGTGTTAACACGGAAAAGAGCGAAAAACATAATTTACCTCAGTGCAGCTTGTATTGCACGTTCCAAGTAACATGAAAAATCGCGATAAGATAGTTGTGATACAGCGTACAGTGCAGGTAATATCTGAAATATTTTGAGATACTGATCAAATAACTACAATTCACAATAAACAAATTACCCTGGAATTTCTACTCACGGTTGATACATAACAACGCCCACATCTTCACCATGCGTGCAATTTATCGATTCCATATTGACATGCCTACACCTTGCCAAGTAATCTTCCATCCCATCACACTCCACAATGTCGAGTAGAATTCGTCCAGATCCATGACCAAAGGTACCGCAGCAAGGAGCTGTCCAGGCTTCCTGGAAACCCAGTATTCTGCAGACAACGTATTAGCATCTTCTAAGCTCCAGGATTCGTTAGAAAAACCATGCCCATTCCTCTTCGTACAGAATCTCAACTCATCCTTCTCTCTTGCTTTTTTCATTGACAAGGCGGACTCTATGTGCAGGGAGAAGGAGAGATTAAACAAAAACAAAAAAACAACAAAAGTTAGTTTTGAAAAGGAAGATCAAACGTACAGACGGCCGCCGGACGTTGCATGATAACCTTTGGCTCAGGTGAGCTGATTGAGGGTATTGCCAAATACATTCTGCAACAATGTATGTACATGTTCTACTAGAGTATAGCAGTGAGGCTGTGCAAAGAACCCATCATTTTCCACGATTTCCATCTAATTAAACGCGATTATCTACTAATGAAATTAAAAAAGAAAACCTGGGAAATTGTAACTCATTGTAACTTATTGTGCATTATTTATATCATCAAAGTGTTTAAGCTATAAGACAACTCCAAAAAACAAACAAACATGGAGCATCTTAATTCTGCTGGCGAAAAAAAAAGAAACGACAACAAAGAGACGAAAACAAATGTTTTGGAGCATTTCTTTATCGCTTTATACAATTCAGTTCAATTCGAATTGAACTCAATTCAATTAATTTCTTTCATTCTCATTTTTCTCCCGATAAAACATTTATCAGAGGCATATGTTAACGTTTATAACTAGCCTTGGTCTGGCTCATCTTGCATTGCGATCTCATTTCAAAAAGTTAAGAAGAAGCAGGAGAGTTATTACTACGGAAATGTGTTGGTCAGTTCTAGGGGCATACCTTCTTGACTTGTTGAAGTTTTGATTCCACGTGTACCGATCTACACGTTTTGTCCTTGGTTATTGTTATCCTAAATAGAATATTCTAAGCGGTGCCCCCCCCCCCCCGTCTCTCTCTCCCCCTCTCCCTCTCCCTCCCTCCATAAAATAACCAAAAGTTTAATTCGTATGCGGAGATCGGGAAGGGCCCCAAGTGATAAGAAAAATGTGACAGGAGGGGCTGCCGTCTTTTTATATTTAATATTTACATATTTCAAATGAAAAAAACAAAGAAGAAATGTCAAATTCGATGAGTCATCTTCAATTCAATTAAATTCAAACTTTATTTCATTTTTCGAAAAGAACATAAACATTCAATCTTCTAAGGAGCTTATCTGTTATATAGTGCGTATCAAAAGACAGTTATCCAACTTTGGGGGGCTACTATTTTATAAATTGTCAGCTATGGAGGGCGCAATTTAGATGCGAGGAAAGGGAGACTTTTCCTCTTAATGTTGAAAATTCTCATGCAAGACTGAGCACACGAACTTTAAAGGCAATAATGACAAATTGCACTTTTCCCAAGTTAGGTATCAATGGAACAAGGAAGAGTTCCCCTTTCCCCACATCCAACATTGCGCTGATAATTATAAAATAGTAGCCCTCCTGAGTTGGATTACCTTTTTGTATATACACACTGTATAAAAAGGCTTTGATGTCCTTGAAAGTGACCCTGGCATTGACGTAATCAGATATTAACTATATTCCATGATCACGCGACCATAACTCTGTAGAGATGTATCATACTCAGATGTTGGTAAAGAATGCAATCGGTGATCCTGGTATCATTAGCTCAGTATACCATACAATTTATTTTCTACAAACGTCTGATTTTTATTGGAATGACAAAACAGGATTTGATGCTCGAGCCCTTGAGGACACAGTAACCGCCTGTCAAGCAAACAAGCGCGTAATCACTTTGTGATCTCTTGTCACAATCAATTAATAACCTTACCGACGCAACAGCGTTGCCTTCAGCAATGTCTAGTTTATATTTACTCATTTGTTATTTTGTAAATTGACATTGCCCTGCAATTACGTATTTGTTTTCTACTCACCCCCTCCCCCTCCACCACGTATTTGGAGTCTACCTGTTGACACAATCACAATGATTTTGTAAATGTGACCGTGCATCACAAAACGAACACAAAGTCGCAGCCCTGATTAGGACCTCAAAAAGGTGAAACAGGTCAACCAAGTCAATCTTGAGTTTTCATACTTTCTGAAAGAGCTATTCTTTGTCTACATAATTCTAAAGTTTGGGGTCAAAAAACAAAATTTGAAAGTGTGTTTTCAGCAGTTTTTCTAAAATCTTTTTTTCGTAGAGTATTGCGATTAGGTATGTCTTTAGAGGTCCCTTTTCATTTCCTCTAACAACACACCCTTCCATTTCAACTCTAATAACTTTTGAATGGATAAAGCTACCACCTTGAAAGTTGGCATTATTTACAGACAGAATGTGTTAGTTAAGCATCTTTAATTTCAGTTTAATCTGATATCTCTTCATTGTTGTTGCTACGGTAGTTTACATCATGTTTTTTGTCCCATTCATCGCACAGCCAGTACGGTTTCTAAAGATTAAGCGCTTGAATAGACTCTTTACTTGAGAGCCTCTTTTCTCAGTTCACACATTTTCAAAGTGTGTGCTTTCTTTCCAATATTTAGATAGGTTAGGAGAGTCCATTTGAATTGAGTCATACATTTTTTGTTTGTTTGAAGCTTAGAATCTGCTCTTTCAATATCTGCCCTTAACTACAAATCCACGTCTGGCGACTTTTTGTTGGTTTTGTGATGCAGGATCACAAATGATTCCTTTTTTGGGACGGCTAAATGTAGAAATAGATCAAGTTTTGTGGACATTATTGATAAAGCTGAGGATATTTCAAGTGATTCCATTTTTGGCCGGCTAAATCTAAAAATAAGTCAAGAAGTTTAAGGACAGATTAAACTGTGGAATTTGCCCTCCATATTAGTCGAGTACATATGAACGATAAACTTGCCTCTGCATGCACAGGCTTACCATACATGATCCGTAAGTGACAGGAGGGAAATGAACAACAATTGCTTTCTAATACAACAGTAGAATCACGTCATTCATGTACAAGTTATAGATACGCATCATGTTCTGATTTTGTGCTTATCTGGGGAGCATTTTATCAAGCGTTCTGTCAGTTTTGTTTTTCAAAAAAAGTGTTTTAAGCTACTGGATTGGCTGAGAGCAAATTCGTTAAAGAAAAACAACAGCAACAACTGACAAAACAATTGGTGAAACGCCCCCTGATGGGTTGCACAGTGAACGTAACTCAGCCCCACCTATATTCTATTAGACGAGCAGTAATACATAGCTGGAGGTCAAGCATGTAATAGAATTAGCGAGAAAATAATTATTGAATAATCGCAGCTCCCGACATGTTGTGACCATAATTTTGTTTCTGTGTTCTACATCATTTCAGAGCCAGTTCAAGTTGTAACCACTGGGCTTAATTGCGTAGTGCAGTTTCAATGATAATACATTGTGCACAGTTTTTCATGTAAAAAGCGAATATATTTCAAAGCAGCACGGTCCCATCATTCTTTCAAGACAAAAGTCACATAAGCTTTTAGAGCATTATGAACAGAGGGGAAAGAAATTGCAATGATACCAGTGAAAAACACTGGGAAACATACATAGCTATTTGTGCCCGCTTATGCATGTGAGTGTCGTATGTGTATGAGTGTATAATGTTATTTATTGCGTTCACCATGTACACTTAAAAAAAAAAAATGGAAAGGCTTAGCAGGATTACATTTATCGTGTTTATGTTCGCGTGTAGGTGTACAGTATCTGCAAAGAGCCGGCAGTCTTTTGATATCAACTGCAACTTCTGCGCAAGGCCACTTTGAAAAGGGCGCTTTACTATACACATCGAAAAAAACAATCACTCACATAATTATTCCATTTTACGAATCTTGTGAATAGAATACATATGACTTCAAAATAGTTTAAGACTTTAGAGGTGTAATAATTTCTCATCTCCGTCTCTAAGTCTATATCAAAGGGACTGTTCAGTACTGGTTGAGCTGGGGATTCATGTTTTGAACATTCCTAAGTGAGATGATGAAAAGCCTCTTATAAAATATGGAAGAGCATGTAATTTCAAGAAGGATTCAACGTTTATTTGATGAAAATTGGTTTTCAAATGGCTGAGATATCAAAAAAGTGCTAATAATAAAAGGCGACATGCCCCAACATTATTAGTATCTCTTTGTTTCACCTTGGGATATCTCAACCATTTCAAAACCGATTTTCATCGAATAAACTTTTGATACCCCTCAGAATTGCATGCTCTTCGACATCTCATAGAGTGGTTTCTGAATATCTCACAAAACTTTAAAAGCGAAATCTTCACCTCGACCAGAACTGTACACACCCTTTAAACTTGTTAGGTACTGATTCCAAACTACTTCTCGGTGCTCTTGTTTGTCTTCTTGTTTATTATAAATAAATGCATATATGTATGAAATAGATAACTATACACACACGCACACACACACACACACACACACACATATATATATATATATATATATATATATATATATATACATATATACAGGCCTACATATACGGGTAGTATATATATATATATATATATATATATATATATATGTAATTATTATGTACATGTAAAAAAAAAAATGCGTTAAATGTCTGCAGCTAGCCTTTTGATGTCAGGAGTGTGAAATTTCTTCCCTAAGATGGTGTTTACTTTTTCCCGTTTACAGTGATTTTGCTAATATTTTCACGTACAGTTATGTATTGAGTAATGTTCGGGTTTTTTCAGTTTCGTTAACCCGAAATGTGAGGAAGATGCGTACTGAAACGAACCTTTGGAATTACGAACTTTCGGAATAACGAACCTCAATAATGTAATTTGTCTTTTTTGATTAAACAAACAATCGGATTAAGGAAGAGGTCCCATTTACATTTGCTTAAGTGTTTAATCTTTTCATCTCAAAATTCATGTTGCATATCATCTCATTATCTTAAAAGCGCATGGAATGTAAACCGTATGAGATGTAGAATATGGGATAAGAAATTAGATTAAAAACATCGAGAACAGAGATCTTTATTAATTTCATTCTTTAATCTTTTCATAATTATTGCTACAATAATCAGTGTGAAAACTCTTGAAATTGTTGATCTTATCCTCTGCAACTAAATGTATCATAGCTGTCATTGTTCTTTCATTCTACTAGTATACATTACAGAGTAGAGAAGTATTCGAAAAGGTGCAATAATGTATTCGTGCATTGTGAATTATGAAAAACTTTGTGCAATATTCTGCTTAAATCGTTATATCTCTTCAAAGAATAAACTAACACTTTGAATAATAACACGTGCAACATTCTGTTTATTCTCATACAAATGATAGCAAACTGACCTAGTATGAGATAAACTAAACCATGGGAAAATGAAAATAAGATGCATGGATTAATTACCAGGCCAGTCGCTTTCGAACAAACCTACAATTCAGAAGAAGACATGTTTCTGATTTGTTGAGGCTGATGTAAAATTTTTAAATCCGGACAGACATAGGTCTGTAAAAGCACAGTCAAAGTAGGGGAGGTTTTTTCTTCCTTTGTAGGTATTCAGATGACAAAGGAACGTGACAAATATCATAGGCCCTAAGTCCAATGGCCCCAGACTTCATTCACAAGATGAAATATTGAACTAGAAAAACACTTGTAGAGCGCAGAAATCCAGCTAAACAGCTCATTTACACCCATTATTAGAAACGCATGCTGAAAATCGCCCAATTTCCTGATATAGAAGCCTTTTGTTTACGTCATCAGCTGCTTGGCGAGGCGCCGCTTTGGCGCCTCGCCCGAGCAGAGCGCGTGTACATGCAAATCTCAAATGCTCGCAGCTTGAACTCCCATGTTCATTGACCTTATCTGCAAATGAAAAAATAGAAATAAAAAGGAATCCTTCAAAAACTCATATTATTCACAGATTACTACCGAAATTGAATCATCTGTTCCATGTGTACTTATCGAATTTTCTTGCATTTTCATTCAAATAGGTTCTCATCTTCTTGAGTTATTATGCAAAAAGTAAAACTAACGCCGATGATCACTTAACCGCCTCCTTCCTGGGCGGAGGTAATAAACCCGTCGTCTGCATCAATGCTCAAGTACACACGAACATATCAGAGAAATACAGTAACGCTTAAGTGCTCGAATTGCTGCTGTATCAGATATCGTCGCTCCAACAAGTTTGAAAATATCACCTAGCTCTTTTAACATTGTAAAAAATGATTTATGAGCATAAAAGAGTCATTAAAATGGTAATAATACAAACGTGTTTCTGTTTTAAGCCGGCTGGAGCATTGTTATAACGTCAATATGGAATAAGGTATTCAACCATGTTTGCGCTTTGAAATTAACCTCAGCAAAAGACATGAAGATAATTTGAATAAAAACTAAACTGCAATTTTGACGCCATTGCACTATCGTATACAAAACTTGTACCGTCATAGAGCTATTGTTTCAGCCTAATGGGAGGTATATTTAAGAGCAAAAGGAAGTAGAAAAGACAATTAATGGTGGAGAGATAGCATAAAGCAGTATTCCCTCCTTTCCTAATTCTTCAGGGCAACAGAGATGAGAAAAGGACAATATTCTTGAGTACAATGTCACTGCAAATAATCAAAAATGCAAAGATATGAACAACAAAAACAAGTGTGGTAAACAAGAATGTACAAGGCAAGGAGATGAATTTAACAAGAGACCCCGGCATCTTCGCTATGGCTGCAGTTCTCATCGAGGTACGCATTGTGACTGCAAGCTCCGATGTCGATTTCAGAGCCGGTGCACTGGACGTCGTCGAGCACGGTGGCTTGCGACGAGGAGCCGGCCCCGTAGTAAGCATTCGAGTACGCCGTGCCCCCGCTGTAACCCAGCATTCGGCATACCACGGCCGCGTCGTTGTTGTCCCAGTAATCGTCGCATACCGTGCCCCAAGCCCCCTGGTAGTATATCTCCACCCTACCGTAGGAGCCAGAGGTAAGCCGGATTTGAGTACCTAATCGTTCAGTGAAAAAGAAAAAATTCTCGATGTTAGGCATATCGCATTTATGTATAAAATAATTCGCGCTTACTACATGTTATGGGAAGTCCCCTTTTGTAATACTCGGCTTCCAAGTTGAATTACGATAAAGATTGACGTTAATCAAGTGAAATATTGAAACATAACCTGGATGTCTCATTAAATCTTTTGGAGTCTTATGATTATGGTACATTTAGTACATTATTCGTATCAGGCAAGTACTGGCGATTTACAATTTCTCAGTTATTTCATACAAATGGGATACACAAAACAAACAAACTTACAAACTTTTTGTCATCGATTCAGTAGTTGCAAAGACATACATGCAAATATGTCAGAATGAGTACATAATCAAGTAGGAGACATAACTGCTTCTGGAATACATGTAAGAAGCGAAATGAGATTATAAAGTTTGTTTTTGCTTTATCTAATCCCACAATATAGATTTAAATGCCAGAAGTGAATATTATTCATTTTCCGAAGGACAATTAAACACTGTTCGAATAACTTCCCTACCCTTCCCCATTTCTCTCCACCTCTCTTTCTCCTGGAAAGCAGAGAGGGCGATATTAGACTTCGCCACTCTCGTGACTCTCTCTTTCTCAATTTCTTCTACTGAAGCTTCTTTCCATTTGATTGCCACATGAATTGCCACAATGTCGCAGAGCGAAACAGACCATAGTCGCGCTGAAATATCATAAACTAATACAAGTATAATTGTGACCCTGCACCACAAAACAAACACAAAGTCGCCAGATATGGATTTTTAGTTAACAGCAGATTCTGAAAGAGCAGACTCTAAGCTTTAAAATGATGTATAACTCAATCCAAATTGACTCTCCTAACCTACCTAAATACTGGAAAGAAAGCACACACTCTGGAAAAGTGTAAACTGAGAAAAAAAGGCTCTGAATGGCAGGGTGTATTCAAGCGCTTAATCCTTTGACACCAAGCTGTGCTAGCTGTGCCATGAAATAGACAAAACACAGGATGTAAACCACTGGAGCAACAACAATTAAGAAATTATCAGATTAAGCTGAAATTAAGCCTGTTCTATTAGCACATTCTGCTTATGATTGATGCTAACTTTCAAAGCAGTAGCGTTATGCTTTCAAAAGGTATTAGACTTGAAAGTGAAGAACTTGCAAAGGATTTCAAGACATGAAAAGCGGCCCCTAGGTTACACCTGATCATTCTACTCTTCCCCCAAAAAGGGTCGTAGAAAAACTGCTAAAAACACACTTTCCCATTCATGTTAAGATACCAAATTGAAGAGTAATGTAGAAGAAGGATAACTCTTTCAGAAAATATGAAAAACTTAAGATTGACTTGGTTGAACCATTTCACTTTTTTTGAGTCTTCACTTAAAACCAAGAGGTGCGACTTTTTGTTTGTTTTGTGGTGCACGGTCACAATTATGTAGGCTTACTTGCGCAAGTGACCCCTATGTCCTCGCCGTGTCCGCAGTTTTCGACGAGGTACCCCGCGTGGCCACACTGAGCGAGGTTGCTCTCCGATCCTGTGCAGGCGAGATCGTCCATGACTATGTCGCCCGTCCCAGCGGAAACAAAGCCGTAGGTGCTGTAGCCAGTGAAACCCAGCTGTCGACATACCACGGCCGCGTCGTTGCCGTCGAAGAGGTCGTCACACACGGTGCCCCAGGCGCCATTCCAGTAGACCTCCAGGCGGCCGTTGAGGACGCTAGACCCACCCGCCAGACGTATTGTCACACTTGAAACTTTAAGGAAAATGGGGAAGATCGGAGGCAGCTGATTCCACGTAAATCATTTCTTATTGTTAAAGAGTTTCGAGAGCCTTGTTTAGCTAACGTATAACATAATGTGACTGATTGTACTGTCACATTATCCGTGCAACCATTATCACGGCTGCACAGAGATTTGGTGGGCTTCAATAAAAGTGAAATAACGAATGAAAGGAGTTATTACATAGCTGTTATGAGAAACTACTTTTGTCGCAAAGGAACTAATTACTAAGGAATAAATCTGGATTATTACATCCATTTAGCTGCTCAAAGTTAAACCGACTTCGACCTTCTTCCTTCTTCGATGGAAGCTGTGAAATAATGGTTTAGGCTTTAAAGGTACGCTTTACCTTTGGGAGCAGTGATTTTTTAAAACAGTTTTCGAGATATCTTGTGACCGTGCACCTCAAAACGAACATAAAGTCGCACGCACTGATTTTGCGTGAGGACTGAAAATAAGTGAAATGGGTCAACCTAGCCGAACTTGACTTTTTCATATTTTCTGAAAGAGCGGGTCTTCGTTTACATTATGCTAAAATTTGGTATCATAAAACGGGCAGGAAAGTGTTTTTTTTTTTTTTTTTTTTTAGCAGTTTATCTTGAACATTTTTGGTAGGATAGTGTGATTACATTGTAGGTGTGTTTTTAGAATCCCTTTTCATTTCTGAAAAACCTTGTCCACACTCTTCACTTTCAACTCTAATAACTTTTGAAAGGATAGCGCTACTGCTTTGAAAGTTAGCATTAATTATGGACATAATGTGTTAATAAGGCTTGTTTAATTTCCATTTAATCTGATAATCCCTTCATTGTTGTTACTCTGGTAGTTTACTTCCTGTTTTTTATGCCATTCATCGCACAGCCAACACGGTTTGGTAAAGATTAAGCGCTTGAATAGACACTGTACTTCAGAGCCTCTTTTCTCGGTTCACACTTTTCCTGAGTTTGTGTATTCTTTCCAATATTTAGATAGGTTAGGAGAGTCCATTTGATTTGAGTTATACATCAACATAAAGCTTAAAGTCTGCTCTTTCAGAATATGGTCATAACTAAAAATTCATGTCTGGCGACTTTTTGTTTGTTTTGAGGTGCAGGGTCACATTTGCAGCATATGTGTATGTCATTTCTTTGACAAAACATCCTATCATGTCAAAAAATTGCAATAAAGCATAAAATATAAAATAAATGTCACTATATTTCTCAATTTCCCATAACCGTAGACGGTTTAGTTTGGAAACATTGTTATAACTATTTTTCCCATTTTGTATAATTCAACAATATTTGACATTATGTTGATTCAAAATTTTACATTGGTTGTTTCTATCCATAACTCTCATTTAGAACTATCTTGAAGCAGTAAAGCTGGGTTTTTGTTTCCTTTGCAAATTACATATCTTGCCTTCGAATTTCGAGGAGAGCGTATATCGGCGACAAAGATGTTTTAATCCTTTATTGCCACCACCCCACCCCCCCCCCCCCCCAACCCCTCATCACTGAGCTGGCATGGGCGGCGTTTACGCTTCAAAAACACTATATACAGTGAAGGGTGAAGCTGTGTAAGAGAAAGCAGCCCCATCTACTTTATGTCTCCCGACCTGATGTACAATCATGATAACTGATATAGGCTTCACTTACCTGTCTCACAGTTCGTACCACCCACTCCGGCTTGGCATGAACACGAATAGTAGTTCACGTGGTCTGTACAAGCTCCACCATGCTGACAGGGGCTGCTTGCACACTCGTTGTTGTCTGTGTATTCAACAAATTGGATATCAGTGTGAATGATTGAAGCGGATTACAACTGGCATTTTATCAAATCAGTGTAACATTACAATGATAACGAAGAAGAAGTTTAGACATGATAACTCTGTTGAACATAACGTCCACACTGTAATCTCCAGGTAATTCTGGCACTTTCTATGATCCTCATCACACCTGACCATTTTTCTGACTGAAAAATCCACTTACTGACTGAATTCTTACCGATTTCTATTATGATCATATATGAGACAACTGCATTGTATCGTTTGACAATTTCCTAAAAAGAGATGAAATAAGAACTGTACTTGTTTCGCAGTGTGTTCCGACATATCCAGCTGCACATGAGCATGTGTATCCGTTGACGCCATCAGCACAGTTCCCGCCATTTTGACACGGACCACTGGAGCACTCGTTGGAGTCTGCATGCACACGCAAAGTTTAAAGGAGAAAATATACAAAAAGACCTGCAAACTGGACCAAAAAAATAAATAAATAAATAAAAAATAGGAATGAATGCTATGCCACACTCCAATAGATCTTTACACTCGTCAGGTGATATTATGACGGTTTAGTCTGTGCGTTTCAACTTGCTCAGTAACCTTTAGCCCTTGACATTGTTTCCGTGATGCGAAAACACTCTGCACTTTTTTTTTTTCGAATTCAATAGTTTCATCATTATCACATGTCAACGTGTTTTCATTGCATTTTGATACTTCAATCTTGAATCATGTTTCAGTTATGTCATGTTCAACACTGTTTATCTTATATATGATTATATTGTTTCGGAAATGAAAAACAAACAAAAACAAACATTTATTTCCATCATCAAAAAAAAAAAGAAAAGAAAAAGCGAACATAATCCAAAGAGGTACAATTTTTCGATTTGTCTTTCATTCGTCTGATAAAGGTATTTTTTCTTTCAAATAAAATATAAATTATGTGCGCGAATGATCTCACAAAAAAAAAACAATGCACTTTGCCATGGCAACAAAAATAGTAAATAATCATAACGATGGAAAACAGTGTTCTACTAAAAAGCCAAGCTCGTAAGACGTGGAACACTGGAACAAAACAACAACAGCATCAACTTGTTATATCAATAAAACATATTCATTTTAAGTTCTTCTATAATTATACTATTGTACATTTTCTCATTGATTATGGTGCTGATACTATAAAAAATACTTACTGTGATTTTAGAATGCAAACATTTAAACTATATAACATATCACATTTATCTCATTTATGGCACAGACACTATAGGGCCAGGTATGCCAGGAAAATTGACCAGAAAGGAAGATATACAATCGGCCACACAAAACATAACGACAACAACAACAAAAAGGAAAGGGGAGCAGGGAAGAATGGAGAAGGAAAAGGAGAAGGAAAAAGAGAGGGATGGAAAAGGTCTGTGGACACATAACAAAATTTCAAGGACAAGTGAAACATAATGGGTTTTTCATTAAACAGAATTAACTGGTATATATGGAAAACAAATATTTTCTAAGTTTATACTTAAATGTAATTAACTTCACAGATTCTTTTTAATCGTTATTTAAGGTATTCCAAAATCTGGATCCGGTATAAACAAATGTATTTTGAGTGTATACAGTTCTCACTAAGGAAAGATGAAATTCGTTAGATTGTCTCGTGGGATAGTTATGTACGTGGCTGTTACGGTGAAATAGATAATGAAATATTTCGGGTAGGTGGTTGCAGTTGTAATTAAACATAAATTGACCAAGTTGAAATAAATACAACTCTTTTATTTTCAGGATTTTGCGTTCAAGGAAAAGCTTATCAATATGTGCTCGGATATAAAGGTTAAAAACTAGTCTGAGCGCCATCTTTTGCACAAAAAAAAAGTTTGTCTAACAATGTCGAATGTGTAATTGAAGCGGGTTACAACAGGCAATTTATCAAAGCAGTGTAACATTGAAATGACAAGAAAGAAGAAGGTTAGACATGAAAACTTTGTTGAACATAATGTCCACACTGTAAACTCCTGGTAATTCTGGCACTTTCTATGATCTGCGTCACACATGAGCATCTTTTTTTTTTCTGACTGAAAAATCCATTTACTGACGGGATTCTTACCGATTTATATTATGATTATATATGAGACAAATGCATAGTATCATTTGACAATTTCCTAAAATAAGATGAAATAAAAACTCTACTTGTTTCGCAGTGGGTTCCGACATATCCAGCTGCACATGAGCATGTGTATCCGTTGACGCCATCAGCACAGTTCCCGCCATTTTGACACGGACCACTGGAACACTCGTTGGAGTCTGCATGCACACGCAAAGTTTAAAGGAGAAAATATACAAAAAGACCTGCAAACTGGACAAAAAAAGAGAAATGAATGCTATGCCAGACTCCAATAGATCTTCACACTCCTCAGGTGATATTATGACGGTTTAGTCTGTGCGTTTCAACTTGCTCAGTAACCTTTAGCCCTTGACATTGTTTCCGTGATGCGAAAACACTCTGCACTTTTTTTTTTCGAATTCAATAGTTTCATCATTATCACATGTCAACTTGTTTTCATTGTATTTTGATACTTCAATCTTGACTCATGTTTCAGTTATGTCATGTTCAACACTGTTTATCTTATATATGATTTTATTGTTTCGGAAATAAAAAACAAACAAAAACAAACATTTATTTCCATCGTCAAAAAAAAAAAAAAGAAAAGAAAAAGCGAACATAATCCAAAGAGGTACAATTTTTCGATTTGTCTTTCATTCGTCTGATAAAGGTATTTTTTCTTTCAAATAAAATATAAATTATGTGCGCGAATGATCTCACAAAAAAAAACAATGCACTTTGCCATGGCAACAAAAATAGTAAATAATCATAACGATGGAAAACAGTGTTCTACTAAAAAGCCAAGCTCGTAAGACGTGGAACACTGGAACAAAACAACAACAGCATCAACTTGTTATATCAATAAAACATATTCATTTTAAGTTCTTCTATAATTATACTATTGTACATTTTCTCATTGATTATGGTGCTGATACTATAAAAAATACTTACTGTGATTTTAGAATGCAAACATTTAAACTATATAACATATCACATTTATCTCATTTATGGCACAGACACTATAGGGCCAGGTATGCCAGGAAAATTGACCAGAAAGGAAGATATACAATCGGCCACACAAAACATAACGACAACAACAACAAAAAGGAAAGGGGAGCAGGGAAGAATGGAGAAGGAAAAGGAGAAGGAAAAAGAGAGGGATGGAAAAGGTCTGTGGACACATAACAAAATTTCAAGGACAAGTGAAACATAATGGGTTTTTCATTAAACAGAATTAACTGGTATATATGGAAAACAAATATTTTCTAAGTTTATACTTAAATGTAATTAACTTCACAGATTCTTTTTAATCGTTATTTAAGGTATTCCAAAATCTGGATCCGGTATAAACAAATGTATTTTGAGTGTATACAGTTCTCACTAAGGAAAGATGAAATTCGTTAGATTGTCTCGTGGGATAGTTATGTACGTGGCTGTTACGGTGAAATAGATAATGAAATATTTCGGGTAGGTGGTTGCAGTTGTAATTAAACATAAATTGACCAAGTTGAAATAAATACAACTCTTTTATTTTCAGGATTTTGCGTTCAAGGAAAAGCTTATCAATATGTGCTCGGATATAAAGGTTAAAAACTAGTCTGAGCGCCATCTTTTGCACACAAAAAAAGTTTGTCTAACAATGTCGAATGTGTAATTGAAGCGGGTTACAACAGGCAATTTATCAAAGCAGTGTAACATTGAAATGACAAGAAAGAAGAAGGTTAGACATGAAAACTTTGTTGAACATAATGTCCACACTGTAAACTCCTGGTAATTCTGGCACTTTCTATGATCTGCGTCACACATGAGCATCTTTTTTTTTTCTGACTGAAAAATCCATTTACTGACGGGATTCTTACCGATTTATATTATGATTATATATGAGACAAATGCATAGTATCATTTGACAATTTCCTAAAATAAGATGAAATAAAAACTCTACTTGTTTCGCAGTGGGTTCCGACATATCCAGCTGCACATGAGCATGTGTATCCGTTGACGCCATCAGCACAGTTCCCGCCATTTTGACACGGACCACTGGAGCACTCGTTGGAGTCTGCATGCACACGCAAAGTTTAAAGGAGAAAATATACAAAAAGACCTGCAAACTGGACCAAAAAAAAAGAAAGAATAGGAATGAATGCTATGCCAAACTCCAATAGATCTTCACACTCCTCAGGTGATATTAGGATGGTTTAATCTGTGCGTTTCAACTTGCTCAGTGACCTTTAGCCATTGACCTTGTTTCCGTGATGCGAAAACACTCTTTTTTATCAGGATTTTGTGTTCAAGGAAAAGCTTATCAGTATGTGCTCGGATATAAAGGTTAAAAACTAGTCTAAGCGCCATCTTTTGCACAAAAAAAAAAAAGGTTGTCTAATATTGTCGAATGTGTAATTGAAGCGGATTACAACAGGCAATATCAAAGCAGTGTAACATTAAAATGACAAGGAAGAAGAAGGTTAGACATGAAAACTTTGTTGAACACAATGTCCACACTGTAAACTCCAGGTAATTCTGGCACTTTCTATGATCTGCGTCACACATGAGCATTTTTTTTTCTGACTGAAAAATCCACTTACTGACTGGATTCTTACCGATTTCTATCATGATTATATATAAGGCAACTGCATTGTATCATTTGACAATTTCCTTTAAAAAAATGAAATAAAAACTCTACTTGTTTCGCAATGGGTTCCGACATATCCAGCTGCACATGAGCATGTGTATCCGTTGACGCCATCAGCACAGTTCCCGCCATTTTGACACGGACCACTGGAGCACTCGTTGGAGTCTGCATGCACACGCAAAGTTTAAAGGAGAAAATATACAAAAAGACCTGCAAACTGGACCAAAAAAAAAAAAGAAAGAATAGGAATGAATGCTATGCCAAACTCCAATAGATCTTCACACTCCTCAGGTGATATTAGGATGGTTTAATCTGTGCGTTTCAACTTGCTCAGTGACCTTTAGCCATTGACCTAGTTAACACTCTGCACTTTTTTCCCAATTCAATAGTTTATTTATTTCCATCATCAAAAAAAGAAAAAAAGAAAAGAAAAAGGGAATATAATCCAAAGTGGTACAATTTTTCGATTTGTCTTTCATTCGTCTGATAAACGCATTTTTTTCTTTCAAAAACAATATAAATTATATGCGCGAATGATGTCATAAAAAGAAACAATGCACTTTGCCATGGCAACAAAAATAGTAAATAATCATAACGATGGAAAACAGTGATCTACTAAAGAGCCAAGCTTGTAAGACGTGGAACACTGGAACAAAACAACAACAGCACTAATTTGTTATACCAATAAAACATATTCATTTTAAGTTCTTCTACAATTATACTATTGTACATTTTCTCATTGATATATGGTGCTGATACCATAAACAATACTTACTGTGATTTTAGAATGCAAACATTTGAACTATATAACATATCACATTTATCTCATTTATGGCACAGACACTATAGGGCCAGGTATGCCAGGAAAATTGACCAGAAAGGAAGATATACAATCGGCCACACAAAACATAACGACAACAACAACAACAATTGCAACACAAAACACAGAAATAACAGAAATTGAGGAAATACACACAGACAGCTACTGGACAACGAAGAACGAGGAAAGGGGAGCAGGGAAGAATGGAGAAGGAAAAGGAGAAGGAAAAAGAGAGGGATGGAAAAGGTCTGTGGACACATAACAAAATCTCAAGGACAAGTGAAACATAACGGGTTTTTCATTAAACAGAATTAACTGATATATATGGAAAACAAATATTTTCTAAGTTTATACTTAAATGTAATTAACTTCACAGATTCTTTTTAATCGTTATTTAAGGTATTCCAAAATCTGGGTCCGGTATAAACAAATGTATTTTGAGTGTATACAGTTCTCACTAAGGAAAGATGAAATTCGTTAGATTGTCTCGTGGGATAGTTATGTACGTGGCTGTTACGGTGAAATAGAATATGAAATATTTCGGGTAGGTGGTTGCAGTTGTAATTAAACATAAATTGACCAAGTTGAAATAAATACAACTCTTTTATTTTCAGGATTTTGCGTTCAAGGAAAAGCTTATCAATATGTGCTCGGATATAAAGGTTAAAAACTAGTCTGAGCGCCATCCTTTGCAAAAAAATAAGTTTGTCTAACAATGTCGAATGTGTAATTGAAGCGGGTTACAACAGGCAATTTATCAAAGCAGTGTAACATTGAAATGACAAGAAAGAAGAAGGTTAGACATGAAAACTTTGTTGAACATAATGTCCACACTGTAAACTCCTGGTAATTCTGGCACTTTCTATGATCTGCGTCACACATGAGCATCTTTTTTTTTTCTGACTGAAAAATCCATTTACTGACGGGATTCTTACCGATTTATATTATGATTATATATGAGACAAATGCATAGTATCATTTGACAATTTCCTAAAAAAAAGATGAAATAAAAACTCTACTTGTTTCGCAATGGGTTCCGACATATCCAGCTGCACATGAGCATGTGTATCCGTTGACGCCATCAGCACAGTTCCCGCCATTTTGACACGGACCACTGGAGCACTCGTTGGAGTCTGCATGCACACGCAAAGTTTAAAGGAGAAAATATACAAAAAGACCTGCAAACTGGACCAAAAAAAAGAAAGAATAGGAATGAATGCTATGCCAGACTCCAATAGATCTTCACACTCCTCAGGTGATATTAGGATGGTTTAATCTGTGCGTTTCAACTTGCTCAGTGACCTTTAGCCATTGACCTTGTTTCCGTGATGCGAAAACACTCTTTTTTATCAGGATTTTGTGTTCAAGGAAAAGCTTATCAGTATGTGCTCGGATATAAAGGTTAAAAACTAGTCTAAGCGCCATCTTTTGCACAAAAAAAAAGGTTGTCTAATATTGTCGAATGTGTAATTGAAGCGGATTACAACAGGCAATATCAAAGCAGTGTAACATTGAAATGACAAGGAAGAAGAAGGTTAGACATGAAAACTTTGTTGAACATAATGTCCACACTGTAAACTCCAGGTAATTCTGGCACTTTCTATGATCTGCGTCACACATGAGCATTTTTTTTTCTGACTGAAAAATCCACTTACTGACTGGATTCTTACCGATTTCTATCATGATTATATATAAGGCAACTGCATTGTATCATTTGACAATTTCCTTTAAAAAAATGAAATAAAAACTCTACTTGTTTCGCAATGGGTTCCGACATATCCAGCTGCACATGAGCATGTGTATCCGTTGACGCCATCAGCACAGTTCCCGCCATTTTGACACGGACCACTGGAACACTCGTTGGAGTCTGCATGCACACGCAAAGTTTAAAGGAGAAAATATACAAAAAGACCTGCAAACTGGACCAAAAAAAAGAAAGAATAGGAATGAATGCTATGCCAGACTCCAATAGATCTTCACACTCCTCAGGTGATATTAGGATGGTTTAATCTGTGCGTTTCAACTTGCTCAGTGACCTTTAGCCATTGACCTTGTTTCCGTGATGCGAAAACACTCTTTTTTATCAGGATTTTGTGTTCAAGGAAAAGCTTATCAGTATGTGCTCGGATATAAAGGTTAAAAACTAGTCTAAGCGCCATCTTTTGCACAAAAAAAAAAGGTTGTCTAATATTGTCGAATGTGTAATTGAAGCGGATTACAACAGGCAATATCAAAGCAGTGTAACATTGAAATGACAAGGAAGAAGAAGGTTAGACATGAAAACTTTGTTGAACATAATGTCCACACTGTAAACTCCAGGTAATTCTGGCACTTTCTATGATCTGCGTCACACATGAGCATTTTTTTTTCTGACTGAAAAATCCACTTACTGACTGGATTCTTACCGATTTCTATCATGATTATATATAAGGCAACTGCATTGTATCATTTGACAATTTCCTTTAAAAAAATGAAATAAAAACTCTACTTGTTTCGCAATGGGTTCCGACATATCCAGCTGCACATGAGCATGTGTATCCGTTGACGCCATCAGCACAGTTCCCGCCATTTTGACACGGACCACTGGAACACTCGTTGGAGTCTGCATGCACACGCAAAGTTTAAAGGAGAAAATATACAAAAAGACCTGCAAACTGGACCAAAAAAAAGAAAGAATAGGAATGAATGCTATGCCAGACTCCAATAGATCTTCACACTCCTCAGGTGATATTAGGATGGTTTTATCTGTGCGTTTCAACTTGCTCAGTGGCCTTTAGCCATTGACATTGTTTCCGTGATGCGAAAACACTCTGCACTTTTTTTTTTAATTCAATAGTTTATTTATTTCCATCATCAAAAAAAGAAAAGAAAAAGGGAACATGATCCAAAGTGGTACAATTTTTCTATTTGTCTTTCATTTGTCTGATAAAGGCATTTTTTTCAAATACAATATAAAGTATATGCGCGAATGATCTCACAAAAAGAAACAATGCACTTTGCCATGGCAACAAAAATAGTAAATAATCATAACGATGGAAAACAGTGATCTACTAAAAAGCCAAGCTTGTAAGACGTGGAACACTGGAACAAAACAACAACAGCACCAATTTGTTATTCCATTAAAACATATTTTAAATTCTTCTATAATTATACTATTGTACATTTTCTCATTGATATATGATGCTGATACTACAAACAATACTTACTATGATTTTAGAATGCAAATATATGTACTATACAGCATATCACATTTATCACATTTATGGCACAGACACTATAGGGCCAGGTATGCCAGGAAAATTGACCAGAAAGGAAGATATACAATCGTCCACACAAAACATAACGACAACAACAACAACAATAGCAACACAAAACAAAGAAATAACAGAAATTGAGAAAATGCACTCAGACAGCTACTGGACAACGAAGAACGAGGAAAGAGCAGGGAAGACTGGAGAAGGAAAAGGAGAAGGAAAAGGAGAGGGATGGAAAAGGTCTGTGGACACATAACAAAATCTCAAGGACAAGTGAAACATAACGGGGTTTTCATTAAACAGAGTTAACTGGTATATATGGAAAACAAATATTTTTTTACTTAAATATAATTAACTTCACAGATTCTTTTTAATCATTATCTAAGTTATTCCAAAATCTGGGTCCGGTATAAACAAATGTATTTCGAGTGTGTGCAGTTCTCACTAAGGGGAGATTGAAATTCTTTAGATTGTCTCGTGGGATAGTTACGTGGCTGTTACGGTGAAATAAAGAATGAAATATTTTGGGTAGGTGGTTGCAGTTGTGATTAAACATAAATTGACCAAGTTGAAATAAATACAACTCTTTTATTTTCAGGATTTTGTGTTCAAGGAACACCTTATCAGTATGTGCTCGGATATAAAGGTTAAAAACAATTCTGAGCGCCATCTTTTGCACAAAAAAAAAGTTTGTCTAACAATGTCGAATATGTATTCCCCCAAGCAAGAATTCCGTAATTGAAATACGGCACTACCAAACTTGAATAAAGCGTCATCAAAGCAGAAGAAGGAAGATGATATTGCAATCTACTCATTATGCCTATGTTAAGTGAAATTACATTACAAATATTACTTATATGACACTTCCATGATAACTTATTATCAACACAAACACCTAAAAATTTAATAGACGAAACCTCTTTTAGGGGAGTAGGGGAATTACTGAAAAACATATACTTTGTCTTTTCAATTTTCAGTGACAATTGATTTGTACATATCCATTGTGAGACATTCTTTAACTCATAATTCACTGTACTAATGAAAATATTAGGGTCAGGGTGGGAACAAAAAAGAATTGGAATCATCCGGAAATGATATAAAAGAGAGTCTAACTGAAGATCTAAAAAAATCATTAATCACTTGCAAAGGAAGGCACATAATATCCTTAATTCATATTTTGCATTCTACACCAAAGGAAACAGTATATCATAAATTATATAATTCTACATTAATATGAAACTCTAGAATGAAATTTCACGGTGTAAACTGGTAGGATTGGCATTCGTGTGTTCATTTACACGACAGAAAGAGCTGCATCAAATAATGAGCATTATGATCACTGCAAAAATGTTTTCACCCTAGCCACAAACTAATATAGAGATCTTGGCAAGGCTGATACGTTGCAAAGCACATGATGAAAGCATATAGTCTTAGGGCAGCTAGGGCAAAGAAATCTTTGTACTTTTCACAATGTCATTACGGTTTCATATACTATTGTTAAAAAAATAATAGTAATTAAATAAATGAATCAGAAAGTCAAGGAGCCATTACAGCACGACTAAAGCGCACAGACAAGGCAGTGGACAAAAACACAAATCTAAAGGATGAAAGGACAGATCACGTTTCGAACAAAAATAGACATAACACATTTTTAGTTCATTCACCAAAATGACAACGAAAGATCGCACGAAATAATTTCATGTGATCTTTTGTTGTCATTTTAGTTTATTCAATCAAAATGAACTAAAAAATGTGTTTAATGCCCCAGTCACATATAAACACGGATGCTCAAGGATCTACACGGTGATCCGGGGAGATCCGGGATATTGGTATGCCTGTACACACGGTATCAACACGGCAGCTACACGGATAAGGCCGGAAGAGCGCGGCGTCTACACGGACAAACAGTGCATCTGCACGGATCAACACGGCAGCTACACGGACCACCCCGGATTGCTCTGCCAACACGGCAATCCCCGGATGACGCCGGATGTTTTTGACCTCCAAAAGTGGCCGTGTTGGCCTCCCCGGATCAGATCCGGGGTGGTCCGGGATGATCCGGGATGTCTATGTGACTGGGGCATTATGTATATTATTTGTACCGGTGCAGCCGAATGTATTCGTATGTAATTCTCCTGTTTGTCTGGTCGTATAGTTACGGGGATTTTTTTTTAAATCTTTAACGAACGTAATCATCATTTATCCTTCTACCTCTTTTTTATATTTTTATATTCTTTCCTCTTTCATATGTTCTCATAAACGTTATTCCTTATACTTTGAAATCAAGCAATTTTATGATGTTGTTGTTGTAATCATCAAACTTTTGGTGTCTATGTAAGCATTTCTATATTCAACTTCATCTCAATCTGCTACAGAACAAAATTCAAGAAAGAAACATGCCGATGTCTACATCATATTTAAGACTAAATAATGCCATGGAATATGCTATGACAAACGTGGTAGACTTTTCCTGAAAATTCCTGTTTAAAAGATGTGATCAAGACTACGATTTTTCACTTTCCTGCCCTCACTTCCACTGACCCTACCGATTCAGCAAAAATAATAAATAATCTCGTGGTTTCGTTGCCCACCTTACTTGGCGGGGCCACTCTAATGTTAAGAATGTTTCCATGACTCCAATGAATATGTTGCATTATAATCTCGATAATGCCACTGGGAAAATAGTTAATTGACTTATGAGCTTCATAAGAACAAGACCCAACCAGTCGTATGAATCTAAACTTTTTCACTGTAACTGACCATACTAAATTACACACATGTGTATCTGCCTCATCATTATCTTCAGTTGCATTTGGGCACTTGCACTTATAGAAGTGTTCAACAAGAATACACTCAGTAAAGGGAACTTTCACTGTTTCACTCAACACTTCACGTCCACAAAAGTAGATTGGTCATACTCGTGCCACATGTTGTTCCTTCGAATCCCGCTGCGCATGAGCACGTGAATAAATTGAAACCGTCAGTGCAAACGCCACCATTATGGCACGGGTTGCTGTCGCACTCGTTCACTTTGAAGTGAATGGAATTAAATTTATTTACTTATTTTACCACGGTAAAAAGCCTGCTATCAGTTGTAAGCTGTTTTTCAGCAAGGCCGTGAAATGATAACAAAACATAGAAATCATACAATGAAGAGAATACACATAAAAAACACAAAATAATCATTACAAACGAATTTGATATAATCAGTAGAATAATTGGCAAAGGAGATGTGCGAAATTGCTCTTGAGAATGCAGTAATTGAAGTTAAAGATCTTGTTTCTGTTGGTAATGTATTGAATAATCTCGATGCCGAATATAGAGTGTTATTTTAAAGAATTTTTTCACTTCTGCAGAGAGAAAGGGAAAACAGATAAGGCTACTTCATATTTCAGTCTACAGAGATGAATTACATATAGACAAGAAACACACACACACACACACACACACACACTCACCACACACAAACACACTCACACACACACACACACACACACACACAGGCCCCTACATATCCTAATGATGAATGAACCATAAACGAGAAAGACGCTTGTGTTAATATAGTTTGAGGTTCATAAGGAGAATGCTCTCAAGTCATAGAAAATACCAATTTGAAGGAAAAGAATAGCGTCTCCATGAACAGTATGTATTGTTATTCCCCTAAGGTTTCATATTCACAAAAGGCTGGTTGGTTGTCATGATAATAACAGCGATAATAATGGTAATATTAATAATCATGACACATACACACACACATACACACACACACACACACACACATATATATATATATATATATATATATATATATATATATATATATAATGTATAAAAGGACATTTATGTAAATGATAAAAATATAATGGTATAATTCATAGAATAGAGTCTTGCCCTTTGTTTTTTTTTTCAAGTCCTATTCCTGTGCCTGTTGCTGTTTTCTTTCTTTTCATCTTTTTATCATGTAATCGAAAATTGATATTGATAAAGGAAGGGAAAGAAGTAAGGAAGTTGATTATATCAATAAATGAAGTAACTTTCACAATTGACAATCACCAAACGTCCAGAATAAGGACTTTTCAGGGCAGTAATCTGGAGCTCAAAGGTTAAAGAAATATTGCAATGCTTTAGAATTTAACTTGATTTGAACGGAAAGAAATGCATGCGTTTGCAGATGTTTGGATTTCTTCAAGTAAGATATTCCATATTTTGAATTCTTATCTGCGTGATACATGTATCATAGTTGAACTCACTCTACCTCTTGTGTAATATAACTTGAATTGTGTCACCAGTTTTGTACAACTAAATACGCCAACCTTACAGAATAATCATACAAACAGAACAAATGAATAGATAAGATAAATGACATGAATAAGTTCCCTTGTTTACCATTCGATTCCTACTAACAAACAAGAATAACTTTTTCTTTTCCAACTAGCTTTTTATACTTTTGTTGTTGTTTTTTCGTGCCTTTGTTAGGATGTCCCCGCCAGTGGGGCAACAATTTAATTCTTACCTCTTTGGCAGTGTAAGCCCACATATCCAGGCAGGCATGAACAGGTGTACATGTTAATGGCTTCATGACAAGTTCCTCCATGTTGACATGGGTTGCTGGCACACTCCAAGATTTCTGAAAGTAATATGAATATTGCAGTGTCAACATTATAGCTGTGAATAAGTTATGATACAAAAGAAACCACCAGCAATTACTAAATTTTGACGTCATAATCATTATACTGATTAGCATCATTATTCATTTATTATTTCATCAAAAGATACAAAACTAAAACTTCACCAAAAAAAAAAAGAAATGGTGGCGAAAAATAAGGCGAACTTAGTGTCCTTGACTAGCGCCTCCTATGCCACGTCAAAAACTAGCGACCCTACAAAATTTACAGCAGATCAAAGAATTGCTTCTTCAAAAAAAAAAATAACAGTGATGCAACATCAATGGACTTTGTACAATGAGAGAACGGTGGGAGTCGTATATAAGGGGGAAAGATCACACGACAGATTAAAATATGACTATACAAAATGATGCGGTAGCAAGTGCATTGGCAAAACGGAAACGGGACATAGAAAAGGAATCACCGCAAACCATCATTGAGGAGAATATGAGCCAATATACGTGTAAGGCCTATTCAAATAATGGAATCTGGAAGTATTCGATGACCAGTACATGTAGCATGCATTCAATATTTCATTTTTACCTATTTTCTGCGCCCATTGAACTCCACCCCATCACTGCACCATTCTCTATCTATCCATTTATCTACACGTATCTCTCACAAAAAAGAGCAAAAGATAGAGATAGAGAGAGAGAGAGAGAGAGAGAGAAAGAGAGAAGACTTGCTTGTCTTCTTAATCAAAGCGTCGGTAGTGTCACCTTTAAAAAGAAATGTTGTCTATGAAAAAAAAAAACAATTGACACATAATTTGACAAAATAGTTTGTATTTGAAATGTGCAGATCTATCGACTGACGTTAGCATTTTCACGGAGAAAACGATAGTTGTAATATTTGGACTGAAAATTTCCATTAAATATCACAATGATCTTTAGCGTATAGGCATTCCAGGGCATAAACGTCTAGTTACATCCTTTCCTACTACATGATATGAGATCGGCAGCAGGAATTATAGGATTAACAGAAGATACCTTTTCTGCCCTGACATCGGATACAAACAATACAAATTACCCTCAAAGTCCCTTAAAATGACACTTTCATTCATTCATTTGTTGGTTCCCCACGGCTCAGCGAATATTGCCTGCATCAGATTGTAACATAGTAATATTAGTCTGAACTTGTCAATTTTTTGGTACTTAATGATTACTCTTTATAACGATGTTGTTTAGCGACATAGATATTTTTCACACTCACATGAATTATTCACATTGCCATATGCATTTTCTTATTCAAACTGATCTCACAATGTGATGGTGAAATGTATGCTTTGTATTTTGTTGAACGTTTTGTTGATGTCGGATGGAAACAAAATGAAACTGAACTGAACTAAACTGAACGGTAGAGAAAAAAAAAAATAGCATGTCGAAGTCTAGACACCACATATCACTTTCACTGCATCCTTTACCGACGGAGCGGAAAAAAGTATACAACAATTAGCTATATTCCCTGGAACAACAACCAGAATTGTAAGGGAGACTTTTGCACTACTATGAGAAGCCCTTGACCAGATCTCCTGGTGAATTTATAACATGGTCTCAACATCAATTTGGCAAACTCCATGCCATGGTTAAATTTGGAACATTGGATGCTACAAAATTAATTCACTAATCTCTGACCCATGGAATCAATTAATAAACGCACCTGCTGGGAAGGACTTTAATCGCGCAATTCTGGCTACCAGCAAATCACTGGCTACGAAACGAATGCCTCTGGTTGTCGACTCGCGAGAGTTGGAATTGTAAAAATCACTATTACCGTAAATGATAGAGAACCGGGTACATGGACATGATCATGATCGTGATCATGGACATTAAAACGCAGCCACACCAGTACCCTCATTTCACACAATAAACAATGCACAGGTAGGCATTGCTTTGAAAACAACAAAAAGTGCATAGAGCATAATATAGAAAGAATTGTTGTCTTTGACTTGCTTACTGTTTGCTTGTTTTTGTTTCTATTACTTGTGCTTGCTTTAATCTGTTTACCTGTTTCACAGTGCGTGTCTTCATATCCACGTACGCATGCGCAGATATATCGATTCACTGCGTCGATACACGTCGCACCGTTTTGACATGGCTGACTATTGCATTCATCAACATCTGTATAAACGAGGATAAAGAGATGGGTGTCAGGTCACATGAACAGGGAAAGTGAAATCATTAGATAGGCTAAGATAAAACAATTATGTGAGAATGAATGAATACGATTCATTACGTATAAACGCATAACTTGTGACATACGATTTTCCTCATTGTCGGCACACGAGGATGATTGGATTCATAACTGCACACACTATTGTTGAGTTTTTTTTTTTTAATTCTGTGAAGGCCTAATCGACTATTACACACATTCACACACACACACACACACACACACACACACACATTGTCATATATGATTATATGTTTATATATCACAGAGAGAGAGAGAGAGAGAGAGAGGAGGAGGAGAGAGAGACAAAGGGGTGAGAAAGAACATTGACCATATTGAGTCAAAATTTTATCCTCTAGGGATTGGTTGGAAGAGCATCAAGTGATTATGAGTATTTCAGCTATATCAGAGCGTTGGCATGTTTGAAACTCTATAAAGTACTATTTGCACACTGACGTCACTCCTTTGACGACATTTTGCAAATAGTGTACTATATTCAAAATTAGTAGTCGGTGAGTTGTCACAATATTGGAGTGTTCTTAAAATTGTCTGTAGATTTTGATTTTTTTATGCCTCTTCCCCCTTTTTGGGGTGTTGGACACGAATCCACCCTGTTGCCATTTTTCTAAATGACGTCATTCTTCAGCCATTACCATTGCAACGAATTATTCTCTTTAAAGAACATAACATCATAAAAACATGCCGTAAACACCATAATATGTCAATACAAACATATATCTTTAATCAAATTGAAAATAACAGTTCTTATAAAAGTCATGGTTACCTCATAGCAATTAAAGTTTCCATGGTAAACACTATTTTTAAAGAAAATAATGACATTCTTATGCAAAAAGCAAGAGAACATGACCAGATCGAGTGGAATATTTACTAATTACTAGCATGATTATCAGCATTTTTTCTCTATGTTCATTTTACTTCATTTTCGTTGCTATAGCAACAGCATGACAAAAGCTGTCTTTCAATGAAAAAAATAGGTATTTCAATTAAAAGGAAAGCAAAAAAAAAAAGTCAGTAAATTTCTGTTGAGTCAGATTTTTGTGCCATTTCCCCTATTTTGGGAGTGCCGAACACGAATCCACCTGTAGCCATATTTTTTAATGACATCTTTAGCCGTTGCCATTGCAACAAATTATTTTCTGTAAAAGAACATGTATTCTTCATTAAACATTATAAAAACAAACTGCAATTTTCAACAGATTCAATATTAACATAATCTTATGGTTAAATTAAAAATCACAATTTCCGAATCTCACAGCTACCCCAAAGTAACGACGGTTGCCATGGTAACAACTATTTTTAAAAGAAAGTAACAATTTTTGTTGCTATAGAAAAAAGCTGCTTTTTAAAGAAAAAAAGTTGATCAGTAGAATATAATAAACAAAAACAAATACTTTGCCTTATTTCGAGTTTCTGGTTAAAACTGTAGGCCTCGGTGTCTGCAAAAGAACTATTCACTTCGGGGCTGCGTCCCTCGCCCTTCAGTAAATAGTTCTTTTGGATTCACCTTTGCCTACAGTTTTAACCAGAAACCGTCAAGGCAAAGTATACACAGCGAAAAAAAAAAGTAGCATTTTTTTTCAAATTCATCTTTCTCGTAGGTCATTTGGCTGTTTTATGTACCACATGAAAGGAAATTTAATTGGCTATCAAACTAGTAGGTTCATAAAAAAGCAAACTTTACATATGAGTGAACACATTTGTTTTCCTCTTCCAAGGCACAAAAGTCAAAATTGCATAATGGACAAGTTGTTATTCAAGCGCATGCGCTCTTCCTTGTAACAGTGAGAACAGCGGACAAATTCAATACAATAAGAAATGCAAATTAATTTGCCAAAATCAATCTATGATATCTACTTGTCTCTGTAACCCCTCCTCCCCCCCCCCCAAAAAAAAAAGATATAGAAAAGTAAAATTAATAGAGGAAAATTAATAATCTTCAACTAAATCCATACTCAAAAGACATAAGAGAAGAAGCAATGGCAACAATGATGGTCGAAATTTGAAATGTTAATCCAAACTAACAACACTTTAGATAATTTGGTTATTGAATTCGTCTCATGTATTCTTAAATTCATTAATTATAATTATCAATCAAAAGTTTGAGCTGTTAGAAAATTTGTATGTTTCCTTCAGTTCCACCACAATGTTTTTATTTGAGAAAATGAAGAGAAACAATGGAACGAAATCTTATTTCTGATATTTCTTTTATGTTTCTCATCGCGTTAAATTGGTATTGTGTTATCACTGCTATCTTGAAGGGCATTTGCAAATAAATGTCAAAATGTCAATTTCTGCAATTTTTACGTCTGTACCTTGGAGGACAAAAACGAATGTGTTCACTCATGCACTAAGCTTTCCTTACATGAACCTACCAGTTTGATAGCCAATTAAATAACCTTAAATATGGTATGTAACACAATGACTTTTATCAATATCCTCTATGAATATCATGACTTGCAAAAAGTGTTTACTTTCTTTCTTCTTTTGTCTTGATGATTGTATATTTGTACACTATAATATAAGATAGCGGATCTGAACTAAAAATCAAATCAATGTCTTTTTACTTGTATTGCAATTCTTCCCGACGAATCCGACCTCACACTGGCATTCATACCCATCGATCGTCTCAACGCACGTTCCGCTATTTCGGCAGGGTGTGTTTAGACAGGCTGAAAGTCGATGGTTGTGACACGGGAAACAGAAGTGAAACGTACAAAAATCATGAAAAGAAACCTTTTTTTAAAAAATCAAATCATTTTTTTTGCATCACTTTCAAACAAAATATAACGGTACATTTATGATTATACAACTGTATTTGCAACAGTTTCACGACTATGCTAAAGATGTGTAAGCCAGCGTTTTGTGCACTTAGTGAGATACTGTGGATATGAACACTGATAAATTTACAGCTCTTAAATAAAGAACTTCGATAATCTATGGGGAAGATTACTGTATTCTTTTGATGAAAGATAATTCAAATTATTTGTATGATTTCCTTAGTCACCGGATTTTCCGAATAGTTCCTCAGAGTCTATGATTAATTATTTACGTCGGCGATGTGGACTTATACATCAACTGTCAGGCTCAATGACGTGCCAACAGCGCGGGATGTAGGGGTTGGGGATGGTTTGGATCGGGCGTGGTGGATTCTAAAGCCAAGGCTCACCAGGTGTCGCGCAGTACATCATTTGACGCCTTTGCTCTTCTTCTGGCAGCTGTCTTACACGGTACCCCGCCGGTACGCGCTTCGGGAGAAGTTGGACGTGTTTCCCGCTGGGCCTGTGGTATTGACTCGGACAAATGATCTTCGACCCTCTAGGACAGACATCTGGTATTGCAATCGACGATCCTGTGATGAGATATGATAAATTTTGTAAGAGTTTCATTGAATAACAGAATTTCTGTCCCAGGTACTCGGAACGGCCGGGGTACCAGGCGAGACTATTCAACCAAGTGAGCACATGATGCCTATTTCTGGACTCCGATACCATAGTGTGAAACCAAGAATCATGGAGAATTCATGTACTTTGATATCTCAAAGGATAAACAAAGCTACCAAAAGTTGATCATCTGATTTTTAAATCTTTTTATCGGCATTGAACTTTACATGTAGTCATGTTGATTAAGCATGCACCCTTTGAGTAATAAACACCATGTTAGAGAGACATCATAATTCATCATATTCCCTAACTCTGAACTTTGAAAGTGATTATGTCGGAATGTCGCTCTCTCACTGTTTTTTTTTTTTAAATATACTAATCGAATGTCTGGGATCATTTATCGATTTTCAAGGTAGTGACCCTTTTAATGTCTGGGAAGTTGCCCATATTGACATGACCATGGGTCTTACATGGATCATAGTATTTCAATCTAAAGGGAGGGAGAAATTTAAAGCCAAAACATAGTTCTGGTAAGCCGGCAAAATTGTCAAATTTCGCCCCAAAATGTATATGTATTATCTACGAAATGTGTGGAATGACGCTGTAATGGCAAGATATTCGACGGGAAAAGACGAAAATCTGAAATATGAACCAAAAATGTTCGCATCTCAGAACTTCCCCGATCGGGGTCAGGCTAACTCGGACTCGGGAACAACTCGGCATCATTTTGACGGCGGGGCCGAGTTGTCCCTCTGAATTATACAGTGTTGTACTATGGGAGCGCTTCTCGTTCTGGCTGCATGGTCGTAGTTATTGGCCGAGTTGAAACAACGCGCGCATCAAAGAACCTCTTTGCTGCCCCCCCCCCCCTCCCCCCAAGGAAAAACGCAGTATCTGACATTTTTGTCAATTTTCACTTTTTTTGCATAAATATAGTCAGTGGGCAATCCTTGTTAATATGACATATTCAGATTTTTGAAAAAAAAAAATGTTTGGAAAGCTACTTTTCCATAACTGCCAAACGCAGTATCTACACTTAACTTGCACTTTCCCCAAGGAAAAACGCAGTATCTATACGTGATGAATATTTCCAAAAGGAAAAACGCAGTATCTACAAAGCTAGTCTTAATTACCAGACACTGTTATTTATATATGTAAATACTTTGCCGGTTGTTCTGTAATTTGAACGTAAATTACTTTCTTTAGATATACTTGCTCAATAATAAAACATAATGTTCAAAATATCTAAACGAAACAATAATGATTAGTAAATATCTTGATGAATTCGTGATCCTTATATAAAACACAGTGTGTGATTAAGACTAACCGGGTGCGCATTAAAACAGTACAGCACAACACTGACAGCTTGCAGCTAGTATAGCTGCACTGAGCATGCAGTCAGCACAGGGCCCGGCTAGTCAGCATACAGTGTGAGGGTGTACTACTAACGTTACTTTGGATTAAAACAAAATGTTGTCGCGGGAAAAATTACTCGTGAGCCTAGCCCTCAAGAAAAATTTATAAAACTATTTCCATATTGAAAGAATGAAGCTGTTCGTTTGTCACACGAAGCGAGGTAAACACAAATGCATGTTTGTCACACGAAGCGAGGTAGACACAAATGCATACATTTGTGTTTACCTCGCTTCGTGTGGCAAACGATCAGCTTTATTCTTTCTTATTCTATCACGATGATGAACATCTTCCGTACATTTCAATATTAACTTGTTGTGAACTAACTTTGTTAGGCCTAGACCCTAGTCAAAATTCCTCGGGCTCCGAATCCGAAAGTTTCGGCGAAAGGCAATAGATCTAGACTAGTTGTTCTAGACCCATTATTTGTGTTGTGTTGGACAAACGTCAGGTTATGTAACATGTTAGACCCTATAGTCTAAGACTTGTCTAGACAGTAACGTTTGAGTCTTGCGTCTCTTTTCTAACGTTAGACTTAACGTTAATCAGAACTTTCAGGGTCCGTATTCCGAAAGTCTAAAGAAAGATCTAGTGTAGGAGTCAGGACTATAATATGCCTAATGATAGGGAAGGCCTGCTTATGAAACTAAGTTAAGTCTAAAACTAAAACTTAACCACTTAAGTGTTAGAATCCTAAGTCTAGTGAAGTGTCAATGTTCTATTATCTACTCCATACCATACTGTCTTAACATTAAATAACTGACAATAGATTATGTGAATAATAGGTAAATGGACAAAATAGAGACAGTTAAGAATAATTCATATTTTAATTCTTATCTAGACCCTAGTGAGACTGGGTTGCGTAAAATGCATGCATGATCCCATGCTGCATGCTACAACGTACAAGTAAAGAAAGTTAGATCTACATTACAAATTTAGAACTAACGTTACATGACAAAAAAAAAAAAAAAACTTTGGTTCGATCCAGAAGGAATAGGCCTAGAGAGCGGATGTAACTTCGATCTAGACCTAGATGTATTTTTTCTAATTAAAGAGTCCTGTCTCGTGTAGGGCTTAGACTAAACCTTCTAGGCTATCTCTTTTTTTTTCTGTCCATGCCGTCAAACCCCCGCTTGAGACGAGACCCCACTGGCAAACGAAGCTGATAGGGTGCTATACCCCCGGCCCCCCCCCCCCCCCCTAACGAGGCCTCGTTTGAGAGGTGGGAGGATATGTATTTGCCCATTGCAAAATAACTTTGTGCTCAGGCAAACCTTGGCAAACCTGGAGGCCAAGCCAGGGTTTAATGACTGCAACAGCTGTCATATTACGTAAGAGCATGATAAGGATATCTGCCTGTGGCAGACCATTCAAAGTGAACTCAATTTTCTCTATTCTTTCTAAAGTTTTAAATTTTATATTCTATTGAGAAATTCTATAGTCATCCGTTTTGAATTTCGAACGAAAAAATTTGACCCATAAATAACGAAAATACAGGAATAAGAAGGAGAGCATTGTAGAAGTTTGTCGACACACACACGCACCATGGAGCTACATAGCCCATGCCAAAACCAAAACAATCTTCTCCTCTTGCTGGTGCCCCCCCCCCCCCCCCCCCCTGTGGCGGTGACTGATGCTTAGATTAGGCCAGGGTCAAGAAACAGGTGTTTTATATCTTTGGTTTTTAAGTCCTTGATTGCCAAGATATACACTGGCATTATCTACAGGGGTGTAGCTTCTTCAAACGAGAGATTTGCCTAATGAGTATCGTGCATGTAGGCCTATACCCTGAGGCTGTAGACTCGTGTAGCCTGCTACGTAGCTAGCCTAGAATAAACAATAGAGGTCTATATAAAAACTAGTCTAGATGGCTCTAGGTCCAGACATCCGATTTAAATTTATTTTGGTCTAGACAGACTCTAGCCTAGACTGTACAGATCTAGATCTAGATGCTAGTTAGCGGCTAGGGCATGTAGCACCACATTACAGCCCTGGCAAGCTTCATATTAAACACGTAACGGTACAGCTAGATCGGTCCGGGAATGTTTTACTTATTAGGTTTGAGCTGCGCTGCAATCTGAAAAAGCAAAAAGTTCCAAGAACGATCTGTTATTTGTTAATGTTATGAAGGCTGCTCTGTAATCAGGGCATAAATGGGGGATGGAGGATGCATCCCCCAGGGCCTAAGGTTGAGAATGGTCCATCATGAATACTTGTACAATGATGTATGCGTGCATACACAATTACGGCAGAAGATTAATCCTAGTCATTCCGCTGTAGATACTGCGTTTTTCCTTAAGGAAATCAGTCAATTGCATGGGGTTTCCCCAAAGTATCTACATTTTCATCAATAACTTAAAAACAAAACAAAAACACAAAATGATATTTTCCAGGAAAATTGGTAGCTAGATAGACTAAAATTCCACAATGAAGGAATTTTTGAAATGAGTATATTTTCCAGGGGCTTTGGCAAAAATGTAAAATGGTGAATATCTCGGTTGTTGAGAAATAGAGCTGGATGTAGATACTGCGTTTTTCCTTGGGGGGGGGGGGGGGCGGTTTGGCGCGCATGCAAAATTAATGTTCGGCTATCAAGCACCTATGTATAGAATATGGCGATCACGAACTGCGTATAAATTATCAGAAATAGGGCCGAGTTGTCACTGAGAGCGAGGTAACTTGGATCCTTCTGGAATAAAAGTCGGTATACCGACTTTTACTTTTGATCTCAAAATACTCCGAAACAAGTCATCATCCCGGCAAATCGCGTCAATATATATGAAATATGAAATGGTGCCAGACGGGTTTTCAAACCCTTACCAAAACTATGTTTTCACTTTAAGATATCAACGCAGAAGACACACACATACACGCACATGCAGTGAGAAACGACAGCAAAAAATTATAACCACAAGAAAACTTGACGTCGCCTTTTCAATGGATCTTATTAATAATCTTTTCAGGTATTAGTAGAGGCTACTATGTAATCCCGTGAGAGTTTTGTGCCAAAATAGATTTTCGTGTTGTTGTTGCTAACCTTGTCAATTTGGGGTTGCTGTATCCCCCCAAAAAACTTTGGCTCCATATTTTTCAACCACGTCTTCAACCACCATTTTGAATTTCAAAATGGCCGCCATAGCAAACTGTATTTTGACCCATATCTCATAAAGTGAGTATTGTAGAAGTTTCAAATATGGTGCCAAATGCATGGTTGTGATGTCAGACACTCTAATGCATCTTTTATTGATATTGTGGATTGTTTTGGTGCAATTTGTAGGCTGCCATATTGAAATTCAAAATAGCTGCCAAAGCTATCAATACCCATATCTCAGGTTGCAGTTATTGTAGAAGCTTCAAATTTTCAAGAATGCGCATGTTTGTAGCAACCAACATTCCAGTACAGCTGTTTCCTAATTGTAGATCATTAGATAGGTCACCAATCTTGAAATTCAAGATGGCCGCCATAGAAAAACATATAATACTGTGGTAAACACTTTAGATGAATTTGTCAAAATTGTCCTAGTTAGACCGAATTCATTTCCAGGTCAATTTCAACCAGGACAATCTCCCGCTTTATCCTCTTAGAGTCTTGATATAACACATCCAGAAAACAAACCTCGGAAACATCCACAACCTAATTTGTGGCTCCACTACTTGGGAATATTATGGTACATTGTAGTTATTTCGAAAGGGTAATCATAAACTGTGCAACTAGATGCTTTGAGCTTCCTACACCAACGGTAGCCACAGAATTCAATGTTATATTCATATGGAAAGAAATACAAAAGTCATTGTTTCTGGAAGAATTTAGAACCAATTCTCCCCTGTGTACATCCCTATAGGTAAGTGCTGTGACTTTAAAACACATGCAGGGAATGAGCCTAGAAGGCATTAAATACAGTTTGTAAGTGACTATCCCATGAATTTTAGAGTACGGCTAATATTGCTTGTTTCAACTCTACAACCAAATCATCAAAATGGGCCATTAAGTCACTCAGACATACTTGTTAGAAGGTACTTTTGACAGTCATAATTTTGTTTTGACACCAGAATCACATGATTTCCCATTCACAAATTTTCTAGAACCCAAACGCATTGCTTTTAAAGGAATGTTTCCCATGGCAGTCATTTTGCATTACCTGCAGTAAGCAGTCCCACCTACGCAATTATTGAAGTGATTGACTTACACATGAGTGCTCCAACATGCTTGAGTTTGCAGTTTAGATATCTTACAGAGCCAAAGTTGGTTGAATTACCATAAATTATACTACTCTGGTGCCCATCTTGAGTTTCAAGAGTGGCGGTCAATACGAATAATCCATTATTACAAAATGTATGTGTGCGTTTGTGTGTTTTTAAAGAATGTATACTGTATGCCACCATGAAAATTGATATACCTAAAAGTTACTTATACCCAGAGATATTGATAGAAAAGCAGCCATTTTGAATGTTAAGATGCCAGTCAATGAAAATGATCTGCAATTTCAGGAAGGGAAAAAGCGCACATATGAATGTTAAACATCTTGCGCCCGGTTTATGCCTGAAATGTGAACTTGCTGTATTACTTACAACATGAAATATGGGTCAGAATATGCATTCTGGTATGGCGGCCATGGTATTTTGGATTTGAAGATGGCCACCCGTAACATCAACATGAACCATCATTTCAGAGAGAGAAAAAAAAAAGATGTGTCAGAATATCTGATAGCATACGCATGCCATTTGCCCTAAAATTAGAACCTTACACAATGCATACGATATGAGATATAGGACCTATTACATTTGCTATGGTGGCCATTTTGAATTTCAATATGCCCTCCTACTGAAATGATCCATCATCAAAAAAATGTATATCATTTATTATCATGTCTAACATATCATAAGCATGTCTTTTTTTTTTGCTCCAAAGTTAAACCTTCTATAAAGCTTACAAACCTGAGATATGGGTAAAAATACATTTAGCTCTGGCGGCCATTTTGAATTTCAAGATGGCAGTCTACAAATTATATCATAACAATCCATAATATCAGAAAATGGTCTATCAGAACGTCTGACATCATAAACATGCTTTTTGCATCAAATTTAAACCTCCTACGATGCTCACATTATGAGTATTGGGTCGAAATACAGTTCGCTATGGCGGCCATATTCAAATTCAAAATGGCTGATGAGGACGTGGTCGGAAAAAATGGAACCATTTTTTTTCGATTCAGCACCCCCAAATTGATCAAAAATAAACTAAAAATCAATTTTAGCTCGAAAATCTCACGGGATCCAATATTTCGACAAAGCAGACTGTACTATATGCAAACGTATAAGGGAGTGTATAGTTTGGGTTTAGACCTAACTTCAGGTTTCTAATACTTTCTGGTGGGCTAATGAGAAACCTCTCATGAAATATGAAAGAGCATGTAATTCCAAGAGGGGTTCAGTGTTTCTTCGATGAAAATCGGTTTTGAAATATCTGAGATATCAAAAAAAATCCTAATAAAAAGCGGGACCCACCGTTTATTAGGATCGCTTTGTTTTACTTTGTTTTTGGATGTCTCAGTGATTCCAAAACCGATTTTCACTTAATAAACTTTGAAATTTCTCTTAATATGATATGCTCTGTACTATTTAATAAGTGGTTTCTTGGTATATAACAAAAGGTTAAAAGCCCAATTCTCATTTTCACCGATACTGTACAATCCATTTAATCATTGAACGATGTATCTAAAATAATTTCAAGCCTAAAATTGATGTTATTGCTACATCGTATGTGTCTATATATTCACATACGCCCACACGCACACACAAATATGCAAACACACACTTGCACACACCCACCCACACACACACACACACACACACATACACGCACAATACAAGGGAATCACTGAAGCACAATGGCTAACTAGATCATGTGTTGACTTCCAACGTTTCACTGGATTTAGCATTCTAATCAAAACAAGCAAACTGACATAAATACATTCTGTTTGTTGTCTGTTTGTGTGTCTTGCGTGTTGACCTACTATAGCGATGCCCTTGAATTAACTTTATAACATAATATCTCTGTCGCACTTTTTCCATACGATCTTGCAGTTACAAAACATGGAACTCGACCTATAATAAACTAAACGCCAGATGAAATGATTGAACTTACCTTGAATACCTCTGATGGTCCAGAAAAATACTACTGCAAAGATCGGGAACTGTTGAAAGGATGAAATAGAAAAACATGACTGAAAACGGGATCGCTGAATAGAGCTCTACCCAAAAAGTAATTGGTCGTGACGTGTTTTGTTTTGCTCGTATATATATATATATATATATATATATATATATATAAACAGGGGACTGAAAGCTGATAGTGTTCCATTAAACTCTTAAGTCCCATTATTGGAGCTGTACACTCAGCAATTACTTCGTTGAATATGCGATCTTTTTCTGTCGATTCTAAATATTACAGGGAAAGCTTTGCTTCTGTATAAAAGGGAACATGGTTTTCTTACGTTTCATTGCTTTTTAAATCCCCTACTCTATAATGAAGTTCTGGGATGCATGTAACCAATCGATATCGAAACAAAACAAGAAACGGTACTTGTTCATTATTAGATATGAATGTGTACTCCATATAAATCGTAACATAATACATTCTAATTTTTATCCGCACTGCCGTACATTGTCGTAATGATACACAAGGACATTGATCATTTTCATCGCCAGAGGCAAGAGAAAGCATCAATGAAAAAAAATATATAATGATTATTGCTATTACTGTATTTCGCCTCGTATGATATGCATGTCATTCATGATTGCAATTATTTTTTTTCCTCAAATGAAGATCCAACGTGGAAAAAGCAAATACAAATGACTCTAAATCAAAGTGAACACAACAACTGGACTGCATAATCACAAGATATGACATGGCATTGTTCGTGCTATTGAGATGAACGTTATACACTAAATCGTGATTATGACTGCTCTTACTAAAAGGGAAAATTGTGAAACAAAGAGGCCAACAAAAGCTTAGATATCGCGTCGATCACTTTTTCAGGGTTATGTGAATGCACTTTGGGCAAACTCACCTGAGATGACAAAGGATGACAAATATAAATCTGTTTGAAGCGCGAATTCGATAAAGGAGAGCGTTTTCACTCTCTTGAAAAAGCGATCATCGTTTTGCCTCAAATTAGTTTCATTGTTTCGACTCATCTGTTTTTTGAAAGAGTGCTTCACTATCGATTTTTTGTTTAAACAAAATCAAAAGTAGGTTGGATAAATGAACGTACAGATCGTGAATATAAATGGGATTATCTATTCTATTTTCTTTCTTTTTGGTCCCCATTGTAGCTGTCATGGGGTCTTTGACTTTTTTTAACACACATGAAGAGACCTTAAACTCTAATTTCCATTATATACGAGTGGCATCCAAACTTGACCAACTGTATGACATTCATTCCCGTACGGATCATCGAGTTAATGTATCCATGATGTAAAGTTGAAAATCTCCACCTGCGAGGGTAAAAGCTACTATTATTTTTTTTTTCTGTATTGCAATTTCTTGTGGGTTTGGTGAAGAAGGGTTACAACTCGACCTGCTCGATCATTATTGATTTAAGGATGTATTTGTTACTATTCCTGTTAATGTTAATCCGTAACAATTTGGCGATTATCGCATCAATAACAGCTATAGGACCAGTATATGATTGACCGTTGCGATACTCCCGCCATGTGTAAGGAAAAGCTGCACGGGTATACCTGAAGAGGACAGGTATACAATTTACGCATTCACCAGAGTTTTAAGCCAATTTCTTTTGATTTGTTGTTGTTGCTGGTTTTTTTTTTCTTTTGGTCATCAGATTGGAGTATGACCAGATTAATGCGCAGAATTCGACAATGCATTTTCTATACCCTTCAAATATCCGCATGGAATTTGCGAAGATTGAATTCTAAAGTAAAACGCATCATTTCCAAGGTGTGGTCAAGAGGTCATTTTCCCCCTCACGGGGAAGCATTACGTCAGTGGAGTGGCTTGTGCTGTTACCAGGACGATTATCCGTCTTATCTATGTAGACGGGCAATTCAAAAATAACAAGAGATTAGACAAAAAAGAAGACGTACTGATTACTTCCAGAGTTTGACAAGGCAATCTTTTTATAGGCAAACAATTTAGCGATGAGTTTAACTTTGATATTAACGGAGTATAAGAATTTTTGTTGTTGCGATCTACTCTCTTTTGATTTGTAGCGATTCAGTTTAATTCAATTGAATTCAACTCAACTCACCTTATTCATAATCATAAAAAAACAGAAATGTGTACAGTTCACAGAAAAAGCTAATGTGAACACTGTATGACAATGTGAGACGTAATCTCCGGTTACAGATATTGCGTTTACACACAAAAAAGTGCTGCACGTATACAAGTACATTCTTATAAGTGAAAAATGAAATGCAAAATGCCGTTCGCAAAAAAAAAACATAGATAAAAAGGATAGCCAACATTGAAGTAAAACTGGATTAGATTTGTCATTTCTGAAAAGATCGAATAATTGTTGTCTGTTCATTACTCAGAATGCCACACTATTGATACAGCATTTGTGTTGAAAGAGATGTGGTCTCTATAGAAAGTGCGTTAAAGTATGGTGAACGAGACAGTAAAATCAAGAAAATCATATAAAAGAAGGTGTCAAAGCAGAGGGAAATGTCTCCAAAAACAGAATTTTAATGTGACTTATTAAAAGATATTCGCGCTACTGAGAAATCGCGAGTTAAAACTGACTGATTTACTTCACCGATTGTTCGGCTCCGGAACAGCCATCTTTTTCGAGCCCTAAAATATGACGTCACGAAATGAACAAAACCCTTTACGAGTGCAGCGGGACATTGAGGCCGCTATTCATAAAGCATGTATTTCTTCGTGAGTGGATGCAATATCTGGCCTGTCTTTAGTCGCATCTGCTTTCTCGGCTGAGACATTAAAACGTCCAATTTTTACCTTATATTGTACGGAAAAACTTGAGTTTTGACATCGAGAGTGAATTGAGTGATGACAGTGACAATGACACTGATAGTGACAGTGGCAAAAGTTGGGGTGGTAGAAGAAGCAAGGGAGAGGCGACGGATATGGAAGGCCGCTGCGGACACACAACTCGTATGGGCTACGTAACGGCCCTCCATAGACGGAACCCACTGTGTGGATGGAGTGCGTACCACAGCGCATCAGAGCAGGGCTGATTCGTTCATTTCGTGACGTCACAATTTGGTCACACAAAATTCGCCGTCAGATCGGGTTCAGGTGATCTAAAAAGGGTCTCAAAACACCATCTCTTCCATCTTTCTAGAGACGCTTTTACCTTCTGAATGTTAATTATTCATATTCCTAGACACTTCAGCTTTCCAGAAATGTATAAATCACCTTGTTTTTTGAATATCGTCCTTTTTTCCTCGCTCACCATTCTTTTAAGGCCGTGTCACCTTTCCGGGCAAGCCTTGCGTGCGACTTGCAAAGAACAATTTTTACCACCCGGAGGTCCCAGCAGATGACCCGCACATGACAGTACCTAGCACGTATCTCACCCGTAGGCGCCCGGAGGTGCGCACGCAAATCTTTTTACCCGCAACCATGTTTAGGCCCTGTCGCACCTTTCCGGGCAAGCTACGCGGGCTTGTTGCGTGAAGGGATTTTCCAGCATACCGGATAATTCCTGAGGGCGGACAAGGATTTGGGCGAGTCAGTGGATTGCGTCTAACTTGCTGGACGCGTTCTACTTAAATTCTACTTGCGGGTATACTGTGTGACCTGTGTACCCAGGCGGCGTGGGGGCTGACAACTCAGTGAAGGAATTCCTCTGCAGGAATGGCAGAAGTCCCACAGAATGTCATTATCTTGGCTGCATACTGGGACTGTGAAGTACCTGCGTGGGAGTTGCTTGCGAGGTGCTGCCGCTAAAGGCCTCCTACTGGCGTTCTGCCTGGACCTCTCCAGGCATCCTCGCGACTCACCCGGAAAAGTTTTGGTCATGCTCATAACATGGCTGCGGTTAAAATCGAACTTGCGTGCGCACCTCCGGGCAACTACAGGCGAGATACGCGATAAGTACTGTCAGGTCCGAGGCGTTGGAGTTGCCCTGCGAGACCAACTGCGGAGAGCTCCAGGTAGTTAAGTTGTTTCCCCGCAAGTCAAGCCGCAAAACTTCCCCAGATACGGGATGACAAGGCCTTGAGCATGCTCAAAACTTGTTTCGAGTGAGTCGCTGGGGGTTCGCTCACAGAGGTACACGCAGAACACCAGTAGGAGACCCTTACCGGCAGCACCTCGCAGGCAACTCCAACGCAGGTACTTCTCAGTACCGGTAAAACGCTCGTAACAGAAAACGGATCGGTTTCAAAGCTCTCACGCAGGTCACAAGGAATACACGCAAGTAGAAGGTTAGTAGCACGCGTCTAGTCGGTAAGAAAACAAGTTGCGAAACTTGCAAAACATTCCTGTCCGCCCGCGGAAAATTCTCCTGCGTGCTGGAAAATCCCTCCTCGCAACAAGCTCGCGTAGCTTGCCCGGAAAGGTGTGCTATGGTCTTTAACTAAGTGTACGTAACACCGTTAATGACAAAAATAATACATACATTTTCCATTGCGCTTTACACTATATATGTCATACCCTCACAATTTTCCATTGATCGTGTAAAAAAAAAAATGACAAAAAGTCAATGTTTCTGTCATTGAAATCTGACACATGAGGTTATCACCTGGGTGAATAACTTCAGAACAGTGATCAGTTAGATTTGAGCCTCAGACATAATTGCGTTTGAATGAAAAACTGGAAATTTCACATTTTTATGCATAAACTATACGGTAAGTTGCGAGGGATGACATGCGCACTTTGCCTTTTGCATATTCACATTGACTGTTCAAGAACTGTTTCCCTCCCACAATAGTGAAATTTCAAAATGTCATACCTTCTTTATTTTTCAGCTGATTTCGATCATATGCCACGGTTGAACTCGTAATATTTTTTTATCTTTCTTATCACACTAACTTATATTTGGACTGGATTTCCCCTAGTACGTAAACACGGTTCAATAATAATGATACATAATACAAACAAACATACATACATACATACATACATTCCCATTCTGACTGAATGCTCAAGGCGCTTAACATCAAAGCAAAAAGGCTGAAAATACATATACCATAAAAGAAGAAGAAGAAGACCAAAAAAGAAGACGTGGAAGTCTGTCCTCAAAACGCACTGTCAAACAAATAGGATTTTAGGTTACTCCTAAAAGACGTTATGGAGATTGAGTCTTTCAGCACACGTGGAAGTGAATTCCAAAGTGTTGGTCAAGCATGAGCGACAGCTCGTTCGCACCAAGATTTCCGAAGAGGCGTCATCTCCACTGGACCACCGAGCTTCCGCCTGACAGCAAGTGTTGGTTCTAATCCTTTATACCAGCAAGCGCTGGTTCTAATCCTAAAACACTAATCAATTCAGTGCTTTTTTGCGTCGATGTAGTGCAATTTGTCAATCAGTTAACATGCATATCTTTTGTTTTAATTATAAGTATCATATTACAACCACCAGAGGATTAGTGTATGCAGCTGTGCCTAGTACACAGAATACGTTATAGTGAGTTTTTGGTGCATTATTCAAATTTTAACGGCTAACAACCTTCAAATATCACAGAAATGTTATAGCCTTACAATAGTCTTGTCATTCTGGTGGAATATAATTATCATGTTCTGTGCTATCTTGGAAGGAATGCAAAAGAGGATGGCCCATCTTTAAAATAAAACATCTTACATCGTAGCTACATTTTGCAGAAATCCCTATTCACTTTCGTTAAAAGTATTGTTACCTTTGGAAGCAGTGATTAAAAATGTTCGAGCTATCATATTTGATGAATATGTGTAGGTCAGTTGTATCCCCAAACATCCTATCATGTAAAAATTTTGCAATAAAGCCTAAAATATAACGAGATATCTCTATTTTTCTCAACAAAACATAACTTTAAACAGACTAGTCTAGAAATTTTGTATCATAAATACTGTTCACATTTTTTATATTCATCAATACTTAACATTAATCAGACTGATTGATTTTTTTTTTAATATATGGTTGTTTCTATCCCTAATTCACATTTTAAGAACTATTTTGATGCACTTAAGCTGAGTTTTCGCTTCATCTGCAAATGGTATTAAAATGACGCCTTGAAGTGGTCACAGAGAAATGTGGATCGTTGTAAAAGCATATCAAGGGTCTGATTCTTCCAAGTTTAGCACTTTGATGCTCTTGGAACTGAACACAATGGACAGAACTATATAGGAGGGTAGGAATACCTGACATGCTCCCCCCCCCCAAATCCTCGTCTCTCTTTGACCACTGAAGCAAATTGAATGGGGTTTTCTGTAAAAAGTGGGCAATAGGTTATGGTCTCGCACCCTGAAATCATATTTGAATTGATTCATTATATTTAAGTTATTGGTGCGGGGGGTCCCGTTGTAATTTCTTTTTCTGGGACATACAGTAGATCACAGTTTATATGAAAAAAAAAAACCCAGAAAACCTCTTTTTGAAAGACCAGGGGAATCTCAAAATTGATTTTAGATACAACATTAAAAACAAACACAATGAAAAGAACAATACGGCATAATAACAAGATATTTCATTTGGCAGTTGTGATATAGGTTAAAGAAGGGAGATTCGAGACAAAAATGGTGCTACATCATAGTGATAATTTGGTAAAGAACGGTGTGAAAGTGAACAAATAACAAAACGGTTATGATAAAACGTTGATATACTTTTGCTCTCTAATCAACTTTATCTTAGAGATCGCTGTCATCCTTTCAGTAATTAGTTTCTTTTATTTGATTTCCATAAGCGATAGATACTCGCTCTACCCCCATTTTTTAACTACTGCCACATGTTTGATTTAACGAGATACTGTCAATAACTTTTTTTTTTCTTAATTGTCAAATAACGGTTACTTACCAACATATTTGATATTCAGGTATTCCTTGATTTTCGGTGTTTTCAGACTCAGTCATCAGCCATTGCGATACCTAAACAGGCAAGGAGGTGGCAATTTGGCGTTCCTGTCGTGCATATAAAAGTTGCAAATGCAATTCGTTGATGGCACGGGAAAGCTCTTAATGTCGCCGTGTTAAAAATAGTGATAATAAAACTGACATGGCTACTTTCAGCGACCGACAGATGCATTCACTGGTGAAACGAACCGGCGGATTTCAGTCGACTGAGCGAGCACTTATTTGCGCACGGATGAAGAGCTCGACGCTTACACATTGAATAAACTATCGTCTGCGCAGGGTGTCCAGGAATCGTGGGCATCAGATTGGGAAATCCCGGGCGTGTGACCATACAGTCTAATAGCGAAAAGTCGGTGTGAAATAATAATTCATAACTTAGTTGCAAGCGACCCAATGAGAGTTGGATCCACTAATGAACGAACCCATCATCGTAAAATCAGCTTTATAAAGGACGTGGATTAGATTCTACTCTTCGCTTCTCCCACGGACACAAAGAGTATAGACCCAGGGAAACTGTATCAGTTCTGGCTGGTGAATGAAGACTAAAATCATTGGTCTGTTTGTTGTAAAAGATTCCGCCCGTCGCATCTTCCATTGTGACAAAGAGCGGGGAGGACGGGAGGTTGAGTTGTTACCACTTCCATTATCATGTCAAAAAATAATGACAGACAATCATTAATAAATGGTATTACATCCTCTCCGTCAAACACAAACATAACACAGATTTTACACCATATCATTAGCTGTGTTTGTGTTGACATGAAAATTTGTTCGTATCGACCCTGAAGAAGATGTGCGTCGAAAATTTAATTTGAATGAATGGCACTATTATTGGACTAAAATACTCTCTAAAAAAAATCGAGTGAAAATTTTCACTCTTAAAAGAGTGAATACAAAAAAGAGTGAATTTCGAGTGAAATTGGAGTGGATTTTGAGTGAAAATGCTCATTTTCACTCATTTTGGAGTGACGTCAGGGATCACTCGAAGATTTTGGAGTGATCCCTGCTACGTCACTCCAAAATGAGTGAAAATGAACATTTTCACTCAAAATTCACTCCAATTTCACTCGAAATTCACTCTTTTTTGTATTCACTCTTTTAAGAGTGAATATTTTCACTCGATTTTTTTAGAGAGTACATTTCTATCCTACTTCATAATCTTACATATATATATATATATATATATATACATATATACATATATACATATATATATGTGTGTGTGTGTGCACGTGAGTGAGCATACATTATTTGATAGACAAAAAGTACAATTCGAAACTACAAAAAAACACATAAATTTGAAAGTCTATAAAGTGCAATGTGCTCTTTTTGATCGATTCAATGGGATAATTTCGTCAAGCAAGAAATAAATAGATAATGTTAAATGGCCTATAAATGATTTAGACTAAAATCTCAGAACACCATCATGGCGTAAAAGCCATCAAAATATGTCTGGGACATTTCCAAGAAATAAGAAAGCAGGCGAATAGGGCATTAAGCCATCAGCCATACGAAAACTAACATCAGTTCAAGGTACCACATTGTCAATTTGCCACTCTTTGTTCACTGAGCTGTGCGGTTATATAATCAAAACATCAAAGTGTCCTATATCTTAGTATTTGCAAACCCTGAACTCTACAGAAGTAAAGAGGAAGGTCTACTCATACTCAGATTTTCGGGTTCAGTGCCTAAAACGAATTTAAGCAATTAACAGCTTTGTCAACTCAAGTTGTCTTTTTCAGACCATCTCATCTCGCTGATATATATATATATATATATATTCACTTAACCACGATTTCATTTACACATTGAGTATTACATTCTGTATCGCCTCCTTAAGCCCAACCCCGCGTCCCCGCCACAGGGGGTGGAAACAGGTAATGCTGGCCAACGAGGCTCTTGTGAAGCTACGACGGGCCTAGCTAGCCGATAGCAGATAAAAATTGCTCGATTCAAACAAAGGAGACATAAACGGACTGAACAAAACTGAAAACGGACTGGATATGAAAATGGACAGCGATTTTCGGATATCAAACTGGTTGGTCCATTCATGGAACATCTATGGCTTGAGTGACAAGAGCCTGAATAAGTGGAATTTATAACCCAAGATCTCAATCATAGGGTTAGCAGACACCAGAAGGAAAGGAATACTAGGGACAAAGAAAATTGACTCTAACGTCGTTCTCATCTGGAGTGGAGTGAGCAAAGACAAGAGAGCAGTTTTACACGGTGTTAGTTTTATCCTGCATCACAATATAGGGAAAGACGTTCTGAACACCGAGAACATCTCAGAGCGAATCGTCAAATAAGAATGAGAGAAGGATAGAAGATCGTGAATTATGTACAGATCTATGCACCTTGTAATGATACATACTCAGATGAAGAAAAGGATAAATTCTTTCGAAATCTCTCAGACATTAGAAACAAGAATCATGACAGTGAAGACCTCTATATATCACGGGAGACTTCAACGTCAGAGTAGGTGAGAGAAGAATTCCATGGACACCACATCTTGGCCCGAACAGTGACCATCGAACCCCCTGCAACTACAATGACAACCATGTGCGGGAACTGTGTGCATAGCATGAACTTCTGATCGCCAACACCTTCTTCCAACATCGACCCAGCCAAATCTATACCTGCTAAATTTAAAGTGGAATGACAAAAACGTAAGGTCTCAGATTGACTTTATCCTAACAAAAACCGAAACGAGAAACAGCAATACGGATGCCAGGACCATTCCAAACGCAATCCTGGACACAGATCACAGACCAGTCATTTTGAAACACACAGCATAGAAGAAGAGGATACCAGGTAAACGAAAACAGGCAGAGAGAATTTACATGAGGTAGTTCCAAAATACTGAACAACAGGACCACAACATCAACATGGTAGGCCAAAAGCGGAACGAGGTGGACCCCACAAATATGAATGTTGAAGAGGCCTGAAGCACCTTCAAAACAGCTCTTCTGGACAACTTGAAGGAGGCATGCGGCAATAGAAAGGCTGGAAAGGGGACAGCATGGTGGAACGAGGACGTCACGGAGGCAATGAAAGAAAAGAAGAGACCGTTTAAGAACTGGCTGAAGTCAAAGCAGGACGATGACTACGTGACGTTCAGACTCACAAGAAGAAACAGCAAGCAAGTGGTAAAAGCAGCAAAGGAGGCCTCGTGGAAAAAGTATGGTAAAGAGCTCAGCGAATTGTGTAAACACTCCCTGGGAGAGCTTTACAAAAGCGTGAGAGCCATGCGGGTAGGCCTACGACATGAACCCTTCGACCACACTACTGTGACCATGATGCATATGGGCAACCTCTGCAGGAAGAGGATGAGATCATGCAGAGATGGAAGGATTACTTGAAATACCTCCTAAACCCATCAGGAGTGATTGACACACAATCAGAATTCACTCCCAACCACCCAGATCACTCCAACCCACCATGTGATATTGGAGACTGAAGTAAGAAGGGTCATCAAGAAGAGCCCTAAAGGAAAAGCAGGAGGCGTAGATGATATAACAACAGAAGCTATCCTCGCCTGCGGAGAGACAGAAGTTGAGTGGATTAAAACCATCTTCAAAAAGGCTTGGGAGAAAAGGAGAGTTCCAGAAGACTGGCAGAATGCTATTGTGGTACCTATATGATAGAAAAGGGGAAATAAGGATTGCAGCACCTACAGGGGCATATCACTCCTCAGCCATGTAGGAAAGATGTATGCAAAAATCTTGGAGGAACGCACCAAAGCAAATGCAGAATATGTCCTAAGCGACGCTCAGCGTGGCTTTAGGAAAGGGAGAGGTTGTACCGTCGCCACTAAATTTACCCCATAATTTCGTTTTATGCATACAAAGACGACACTCATGACTGATTTGCTTTGAATGGTGTGCTAACCATTGGCAGAGCAAATGACACTCCCGTCTTCGTCGTGTCTGCAGTTGTGTTCGCCGATATCAGAATGTTAGCAAGAGCCAACGTTGTCTTCACTTCACTTACATAATCACATGGTCCAGCTGGATATTTCCACAGCCCTGGCCAAAGTGAACGCAGCACGGGGCTTTGGCGGCACCTCCGAGGCCGAGCGTTCTGCGGACGACATTGGCGTCATCCATTCCCCAGGATTCGTCACAGACCGTGCCCCATTCGCCGTTGTGGAGAATCCCAACCCGTCCTTCCATCTCATTAGTCCAATCAGCCAGACGAACTTCTAGTTCCTGTCCTGATTGGAGGAATAACACGAATTGCCATACTAATGTGGGACTCGCGATTGAGTGCAAGTTCACCTCTGTATGCATTTCTCATAAACTGGCGAAATCGTTAATGCAGCTTCATGGATGTTGATGACATGTTAACTGTAATTTTTTTTTTTTTTTTTTTTTTTTTAGTGGAAAATGAGAAATGGAATTCCATGGTGATTCGAACCCGAGACCTCCGGATTGCAAGCCCGGTGCTTTACCATCTGAGCTATAGAAAACCCTAGTACAGTGTTCTGGTCCCAGATACCCTAAATTATCAATACCCGTGTGGTCAGAAGCTATAGCAGGGTGTGTGTGTGTGTGTGTGTGTGTGTGTTTGGCACACAGGGGCGGATCCAGGAATTCTGTAAAGGGGGGGGGGGGGGGGGGCGTGACTAATATTGCTGGTGCCACTTCCGGGTTTCATTTCATTGTTTTTCTTTTTATTTCTTTTGTTTTTTACGAAAATTAAAGGGGGGGGGGCGTGCGCCGGTTGCGCCCCCCTCTGGATCCGCCACTGGCACACACCACACACTTGAACCTGACATAAACTGGAAGGATAAATCAATTTGCGGATAAATGCGCGGGATCACCGAAGTCATGCAGCTTTTTTAGTATGTAACAAGCGGTAAAGGAAGGAAGTGGCCAGAAGTTGATATAATATATTAGTGGATATATTAGCAAAGAAAATGGGATTCCACCGGAATTCGAACCCGAGACCTCCGGACTGCTAGCTCTACCCTCTGAGCTATAGAAAGCCCAGTACATTGTTCGTCCCAGAAACCCTTAATTCTCAATGCTCGAATGGTCAGAAGCTATAGCAGCTTTGAACATATTTCTTATTGCGCAAACGATAGATGCAATGTTTGAAATCAATATCAAGTGATATACCCCTCCCGAGATGTTATATCTCCAAAAGTGTTAACACGGAAAAGAGCGAAAAACATAATTTACCTCAGTGCAGCTTGTATTGCACGTTCCAAGTAACATGAAAAATCGCGATAAGATAGTTGTGATACAGCGTACAGTGCAGGTAATATCTGAAATATTTTGAGATACTGATCAAATAACTACAATTCACAATAAACAAATTACCCTGGAATTTCTACTCACGGTTGATACATAACAACGCCCACATCTTCACCATGCGTGCAATTTATCGATTCCATATTGACATGCCTACACCTTGCCAAGTAATCTTCCATCCCATCACACTCCACAATGTCGAGTAGAATTCGTCCAGATCCATGACCAAAGGTACCGCAGCAAGGAGCTGTCCAGGCTTCCTGGAAACCCAGTATTCTGCAGACAACGTATTAGCATCTTCTAAGCTCCAGGATTCGTTAGAAAAACCATGCCCATTCCTCTTCGTACAGAATCTCAACTCATCCTTCTCTCTTGCTTTTTTCATTGACAAGGCGGACTCTATGTGCAGGGAGAAGGAGAGATTAAACAAAAACAAAAAAACAACAAAAGTTAGTTTTGAAAAGGAAGATCAAACGTACAGACGGCCGCCGGACGTTGCATGATAACCTTTGGCTCAGGTGAGCTGATTGAGGGTATTGCCAAATACATTCTGCAACAATGTATGTACATGTTCTACTAGAGTATAGCAGTGAGGCTGTGCAAAGAACCCATCATTTTCCACGATTTCCATCTAATTAAACGCGATTATCTACTAATGAAATTAAAAAAGAAAACCTGGGAAATTGTAACTCATTGTAACTTATTGTGCATTATTTATATCATCAAAGTGTTTAAGCTATAAGACAACTCCAAAAAACAAACAAACATGGAGCATCTTAATTCTGCTGGCGAAAAAAAAAGAAACGACAACAAAGAGACGAAAACAAATGTTTTGGAGCATTTCTTTATCGCTTTATACAATTCAGTTCAATTCGAATTGAACTCAATTCAATTAATTTCTTTCATTCTCATTTTTCTCCCGATAAAACATTTATCAGAGGCATATGTTAACGTTTATAACTAGCCTTGGTCTGGCTCATCTTGCATTGCGATCTCATTTCAAAAAGTTAAGAAGAAGCAGGAGAGTTATTACTACGGAAATGTGTTGGTCAGTTCTAGGGGCATACCTTCTTGACTTGTTGAAGTTTTGATTCCACGTGTACCGATCTACACGTTTTGTCCTTGGTTATTGTTATCCTAAATAGAATATTCTAAGCGGTGCCCCCCCCCCCCCGTCTCTCTCTCCCCCTCTCCCTCTCCCTCCCTCCATAAAATAACCAAAAGTTTAATTCGTATGCGGAGATCGGGAAGGGCCCCAAGTGATAAGAAAAATGTGACAGGAGGGGCTGCCGTCTTTTTATATTTAATATTTACATATTTCAAATGAAAAAAACAAAGAAGAAATGTCAAATTCGATGAGTCATCTTCAATTCAATTAAATTCAAACTTTATTTCATTTTTCGAAAAGAACATAAACATTCAATCTTCTAAGGAGCTTATCTGTTATATAGTGCGTATCAAAAGACAGTTATCCAACTTTGGGGGGCTACTATTTTATAAATTGTCAGCTATGGAGGGCGCAATTTAGATGCGAGGAAAGGGAGACTTTTCCTCTTAATGTTGAAAATTCTCATGCAAGACTGAGCACACGAACTTTAAAGGCAATAATGACAAATTGCACTTTTCCCAAGTTAGGTATCAATGGAACAAGGAAGAGTTCCCCTTTCCCCACATCCAACATTGCGCTGATAATTATAAAATAGTAGCCCTCCTGAGTTGGATTACCTTTTTGTATATACACACTGTATAAAAAGGCTTTGATGTCCTTGAAAGTGACCCTGGCATTGACGTAATCAGATATTAACTATATTCCATGATCACGCGACCATAACTCTGTAGAGATGTATCATACTCAGATGTTGGTAAAGAATGCAATCGGTGATCCTGGTATCATTAGCTCAGTATACCATACAATTTATTTTCTACAAACGTCTGATTTTTATTGGAATGACAAAACAGGATTTGATGCTCGAGCCCTTGAGGACACAGTAACCGCCTGTCAAGCAAACAAGCGCGTAATCACTTTGTGATCTCTTGTCACAATCAATTAATAACCTTACCGACGCAACAGCGTTGCCTTCAGCAATGTCTAGTTTATATTTACTCATTTGTTATTTTGTAAATTGACATTGCCCTGCAATTACGTATTTGTTTTCTACTCACCCCCTCCCCCTCCACCACGTATTTGGAGTCTACCTGTTGACACAATCACAATGATTTTGTAAATGTGACCGTGCATCACAAAACGAACACAAAGTCGCAGCCCTGATTAGGACCTCAAAAAGGTGAAACAGGTCAACCAAGTCAATCTTGAGTTTTCATACTTTCTGAAAGAGCTATTCTTTGTCTACATAATTCTAAAGTTTGGGGTCAAAAAACAAAATTTGAAAGTGTGTTTTCAGCAGTTTTTCTAAAATCTTTTTTTCGTAGAGTATTGCGATTAGGTATGTCTTTAGAGGTCCCTTTTCATTTCCTCTAACAACACACCCTTCCATTTCAACTCTAATAACTTTTGAATGGATAAAGCTACCACCTTGAAAGTTGGCATTATTTACAGACAGAATGTGTTAGTTAAGCATCTTTAATTTCAGTTTAATCTGATATCTCTTCATTGTTGTTGCTACGGTAGTTTACATCATGTTTTTTGTCCCATTCATCGCACAGCCAGTACGGTTTCTAAAGATTAAGCGCTTGAATAGACTCTTTACTTGAGAGCCTCTTTTCTCAGTTCACACATTTTCAAAGTGTGTGCTTTCTTTCCAATATTTAGATAGGTTAGGAGAGTCCATTTGAATTGAGTCATACATTTTTTGTTTGTTTGAAGCTTAGAATCTGCTCTTTCAATATCTGCCCTTAACTACAAATCCACGTCTGGCGACTTTTTGTTGGTTTTGTGATGCAGGATCACAAATGATTCCTTTTTTGGGACGGCTAAATGTAGAAATAGATCAAGTTTTGTGGACATTATTGATAAAGCTGAGGATATTTCAAGTGATTCCATTTTTGGCCGGCTAAATCTAAAAATAAGTCAAGAAGTTTAAGGACAGATTAAACTGTGGAATTTGCCCTCCATATTAGTCGAGTACATATGAACGATAAACTTGCCTCTGCATGCACAGGCTTACCATACATGATCCGTAAGTGACAGGAGGGAAATGAACAACAATTGCTTTCTAATACAACAGTAGAATCACGTCATTCATGTACAAGTTATAGATACGCATCATGTTCTGATTTTGTGCTTATCTGGGGAGCATTTTATCAAGCGTTCTGTCAGTTTTGTTTTTCAAAAAAAGTGTTTTAAGCTACTGGATTGGCTGAGAGCAAATTCGTTAAAGAAAAACAACAGCAACAACTGACAAAACAATTGGTGAAACGCCCCCTGATGGGTTGCACAGTGAACGTAACTCAGCCCCACCTATATTCTATTAGACGAGCAGTAATACATAGCTGGAGGTCAAGCATGTAATAGAATTAGCGAGAAAATAATTATTGAATAATCGCAGCTCCCGACATGTTGTGACCATAATTTTGTTTCTGTGTTCTACATCATTTCAGAGCCAGTTCAAGTTGTAACCACTGGGCTTAATTGCGTAGTGCAGTTTCAATGATAATACATTGTGCACAGTTTTTCATGTAAAAAGCGAATATATTTCAAAGCAGCACGGTCCCATCATTCTTTCAAGACAAAAGTCACATAAGCTTTTAGAGCATTATGAACAGAGGGGAAAGAAATTGCAATGATACCAGTGAAAAACACTGGGAAACATACATAGCTATTTGTGCCCGCTTATGCATGTGAGTGTCGTATGTGTATGAGTGTATAATGTTATTTATTGCGTTCACCATGTACACTTAAAAAAAAAAAATGGAAAGGCTTAGCAGGATTACATTTATCGTGTTTATGTTCGCGTGTAGGTGTACAGTATCTGCAAAGAGCCGGCAGTCTTTTGATATCAACTGCAACTTCTGCGCAAGGCCACTTTGAAAAGGGCGCTTTACTATACACATCGAAAAAAACAATCACTCACATAATTATTCCATTTTACGAATCTTGTGAATAGAATACATATGACTTCAAAATAGTTTAAGACTTTAGAGGTGTAATAATTTCTCATCTCCGTCTCTAAGTCTATATCAAAGGGACTGTTCAGTACTGGTTGAGCTGGGGATTCATGTTTTGAACATTCCTAAGTGAGATGATGAAAAGCCTCTTATAAAATATGGAAGAGCATGTAATTTCAAGAAGGATTCAACGTTTATTTGATGAAAATTGGTTTTCAAATGGCTGAGATATCAAAAAAGTGCTAATAATAAAAGGCGACATGCCCCAACATTATTAGTATCTCTTTGTTTCACCTTGGGATATCTCAACCATTTCAAAACCGATTTTCATCGAATAAACTTTTGATACCCCTCAGAATTGCATGCTCTTCGACATCTCATAGAGTGGTTTCTGAATATCTCACAAAACTTTAAAAGCGAAATCTTCACCTCGACCAGAACTGTACACACCCTTTAAACTTGTTAGGTACTGATTCCAAACTACTTCTCGGTGCTCTTGTTTGTCTTCTTGTTTATTATAAATAAATGCATATATGTATGAAATAGATAACTATACACACACGCACACACACACACACACACACACACACATATATATATATATATATATATATATATATATATATACATATATACAGGCCTACATATACGGGTAGTATATATATATATATATATATATATATATATATATATGTAATTATTATGTACATGTAAAAAAAAAAAATGCGTTAAATGTCTGCAGCTAGCCTTTTGATGTCAGGAGTGTGAAATTTCTTCCCTAAGATGGTGTTTACTTTTTCCCGTTTACAGTGATTTTGCTAATATTTTCACGTACAGTTATGTATTGAGTAATGTTCGGGTTTTTTCAGTTTCGTTAACCCGAAATGTGAGGAAGATGCGTACTGAAACGAACCTTTGGAATTACGAACTTTCGGAATAACGAACCTCAATAATGTAATTTGTCTTTTTTGATTAAACAAACAATCGGATTAAGGAAGAGGTCCCATTTACATTTGCTTAAGTGTTTAATCTTTTCATCTCAAAATTCATGTTGCATATCATCTCATTATCTTAAAAGCGCATGGAATGTAAACCGTATGAGATGTAGAATATGGGATAAGAAATTAGATTAAAAACATCGAGAACAGAGATCTTTATTAATTTCATTCTTTAATCTTTTCATAATTATTGCTACAATAATCAGTGTGAAAACTCTTGAAATTGTTGATCTTATCCTCTGCAACTAAATGTATCATAGCTGTCATTGTTCTTTCATTCTACTAGTATACATTACAGAGTAGAGAAGTATTCGAAAAGGTGCAATAATGTATTCGTGCATTGTGAATTATGAAAAACTTTGTGCAATATTCTGCTTAAATCGTTATATCTCTTCAAAGAATAAACTAACACTTTGAATAATAACACGTGCAACATTCTGTTTATTCTCATACAAATGATAGCAAACTGACCTAGTATGAGATAAACTAAACCATGGGAAAATGAAAATAAGATGCATGGATTAATTACCAGGCCAGTCGCTTTCGAACAAACCTACAATTCAGAAGAAGACATGTTTCTGATTTGTTGAGGCTGATGTAAAATTTTTAAATCCGGACAGACATAGGTCTGTAAAAGCACAGTCAAAGTAGGGGAGGTTTTTTCTTCCTTTGTAGGTATTCAGATGACAAAGGAACGTGACAAATATCATAGGCCCTAAGTCCAATGGCCCCAGACTTCATTCACAAGATGAAATATTGAACTAGAAAAACACTTGTAGAGCGCAGAAATCCAGCTAAACAGCTCATTTACACCCATTATTAGAAACGCATGCTGAAAATCGCCCAATTTCCTGATATAGAAGCCTTTTGTTTACGTCATCAGCTGCTTGGCGAGGCGCCGCTTTGGCGCCTCGCCCGAGCAGAGCGCGTGTACATGCAAATCTCAAATGCTCGCAGCTTGAACTCCCATGTTCATTGACCTTATCTGCAAATGAAAAAATAGAAATAAAAAGGAATCCTTCAAAAACTCATATTATTCACAGATTACTACCGAAATTGAATCATCTGTTCCATGTGTACTTATCGAATTTTCTTGCATTTTCATTCAAATAGGTTCTCATCTTCTTGAGTTATTATGCAAAAAGTAAAACTAACGCCGATGATCACTTAACCGCCTCCTTCCTGGGCGGAGGTAATAAACCCGTCGTCTGCATCAATGCTCAAGTACACACGAACATATCAGAGAAATACAGTAACGCTTAAGTGCTCGAATTGCTGCTGTATCAGATATCGTCGCTCCAACAAGTTTGAAAATATCACCTAGCTCTTTTAACATTGTAAAAAATGATTTATGAGCATAAAAGAGTCATTAAAATGGTAATAATACAAACGTGTTTCTGTTTTAAGCCGGCTGGAGCATTGTTATAACGTCAATATGGAATAAGGTATTCAACCATGTTTGCGCTTTGAAATTAACCTCAGCAAAAGACATGAAGATAATTTGAATAAAAACTAAACTGCAATTTTGACGCCATTGCACTATCGTATACAAAACTTGTACCGTCATAGAGCTATTGTTTCAGCCTAATGGGAGGTATATTTAAGAGCAAAAGGAAGTAGAAAAGACAATTAATGGTGGAGAGATAGCATAAAGCAGTATTCCCTCCTTTCCTAATTCTTCAGGGCAACAGAGATGAGAAAAGGACAATATTCTTGAGTACAATGTCACTGCAAATAATCAAAAATGCAAAGATATGAACAACAAAAACAAGTGTGGTAAACAAGAATGTACAAGGCAAGGAGATGAATTTAACAAGAGACCCCGGCATCTTCGCTATGGCTGCAGTTCTCATCGAGGTACGCATTGTGACTGCAAGCTCCGATGTCGATTTCAGAGCCGGTGCACTGGACGTCGTCGAGCACGGTGGCTTGCGACGAGGAGCCGGCCCCGTAGTAAGCATTCGAGTACGCCGTGCCCCCGCTGTAACCCAGCATTCGGCATACCACGGCCGCGTCGTTGTTGTCCCAGTAATCGTCGCATACCGTGCCCCAAGCCCCCTGGTAGTATATCTCCACCCTACCGTAGGAGCCAGAGGTAAGCCGGATTTGAGTACCTAATCGTTCAGTGAAAAAGAAAAAATTCTCGATGTTAGGCATATCGCATTTATGTATAAAATAATTCGCGCTTACTACATGTTATGGGAAGTCCCCTTTTGTAATACTCGGCTTCCAAGTTGAATTACGATAAAGATTGACGTTAATCAAGTGAAATATTGAAACATAACCTGGATGTCTCATTAAATCTTTTGGAGTCTTATGATTATGGTACATTTAGTACATTATTCGTATCAGGCAAGTACTGGCGATTTACAATTTCTCAGTTATTTCATACAAATGGGATACACAAAACAAACAAACTTACAAACTTTTTGTCATCGATTCAGTAGTTGCAAAGACATACATGCAAATATGTCAGAATGAGTACATAATCAAGTAGGAGACATAACTGCTTCTGGAATACATGTAAGAAGCGAAATGAGATTATAAAGTTTGTTTTTGCTTTATCTAATCCCACAATATAGATTTAAATGCCAGAAGTGAATATTATTCATTTTCCGAAGGACAATTAAACACTGTTCGAATAACTTCCCTACCCTTCCCCATTTCTCTCCACCTCTCTTTCTCCTGGAAAGCAGAGAGGGCGATATTAGACTTCGCCACTCTCGTGACTCTCTCTTTCTCAATTTCTTCTACTGAAGCTTCTTTCCATTTGATTGCCACATGAATTGCCACAATGTCGCAGAGCGAAACAGACCATAGTCGCGCTGAAATATCATAAACTAATACAAGTATAATTGTGACCCTGCACCACAAAACAAACACAAAGTCGCCAGATATGGATTTTTAGTTAACAGCAGATTCTGAAAGAGCAGACTCTAAGCTTTAAAATGATGTATAACTCAATCCAAATTGACTCTCCTAACCTACCTAAATACTGGAAAGAAAGCACACACTCTGGAAAAGTGTAAACTGAGAAAAAAAGGCTCTGAATGGCAGGGTGTATTCAAGCGCTTAATCCTTTGACACCAAGCTGTGCTAGCTGTGCCATGAAATAGACAAAACACAGGATGTAAACCACTGGAGCAACAACAATTAAGAAATTATCAGATTAAGCTGAAATTAAGCCTGTTCTATTAGCACATTCTGCTTATGATTGATGCTAACTTTCAAAGCAGTAGCGTTATGCTTTCAAAAGGTATTAGACTTGAAAGTGAAGAACTTGCAAAGGATTTCAAGACATGAAAAGCGGCCCCTAGGTTACACCTGATCATTCTACTCTTCCCCCAAAAAGGGTCGTAGAAAAACTGCTAAAAACACACTTTCCCATTCATGTTAAGATACCAAATTGAAGAGTAATGTAGAAGAAGGATAACTCTTTCAGAAAATATGAAAAACTTAAGATTGACTTGGTTGAACCATTTCACTTTTTTTGAGTCTTCACTTAAAACCAAGAGGTGCGACTTTTTGTTTGTTTTGTGGTGCACGGTCACAATTATGTAGGCTTACTTGCGCAAGTGACCCCTATGTCCTCGCCGTGTCCGCAGTTTTCGACGAGGTACCCCGCGTGGCCACACTGAGCGAGGTTGCTCTCCGATCCTGTGCAGGCGAGATCGTCCATGACTATGTCGCCCGTCCCAGCGGAAACAAAGCCGTAGGTGCTGTAGCCAGTGAAACCCAGCTGTCGACATACCACGGCCGCGTCGTTGCCGTCGAAGAGGTCGTCACACACGGTGCCCCAGGCGCCATTCCAGTAGACCTCCAGGCGGCCGTTGAGGACGCTAGACCCACCCGCCAGACGTATTGTCACACTTGAAACTTTAAGGAAAATGGGGAAGATCGGAGGCAGCTGATTCCACGTAAATCATTTCTTATTGTTAAAGAGTTTCGAGAGCCTTGTTTAGCTAACGTATAACATAATGTGACTGATTGTACTGTCACATTATCCGTGCAACCATTATCACGGCTGCACAGAGATTTGGTGGGCTTCAATAAAAGTGAAATAACGAATGAAAGGAGTTATTACATAGCTGTTATGAGAAACTACTTTTGTCGCAAAGGAACTAATTACTAAGGAATAAATCTGGATTATTACATCCATTTAGCTGCTCAAAGTTAAACCGACTTCGACCTTCTTCCTTCTTCGATGGAAGCTGTGAAATAATGGTTTAGGCTTTAAAGGTACGCTTTACCTTTGGGAGCAGTGATTTTTTAAAACAGTTTTCGAGATATCTTGTGACCGTGCACCTCAAAACGAACATAAAGTCGCACGCACTGATTTTGCGTGAGGACTGAAAATAAGTGAAATGGGTCAACCTAGCCGAACTTGACTTTTTCATATTTTCTGAAAGAGCGGGTCTTCGTTTACATTATGCTAAAATTTGGTATCATAAAACGGGCAGGAAAGTGTTTTTTTTTTTTTTTTTTTTAGCAGTTTATCTTGAACATTTTTGGTAGGATAGTGTGATTACATTGTAGGTGTGTTTTTAGAATCCCTTTTCATTTCTGAAAAACCTTGTCCACACTCTTCACTTTCAACTCTAATAACTTTTGAAAGGATAGCGCTACTGCTTTGAAAGTTAGCATTAATTATGGACATAATGTGTTAATAAGGCTTGTTTAATTTCCATTTAATCTGATAATCCCTTCATTGTTGTTACTCTGGTAGTTTACTTCCTGTTTTTTATGCCATTCATCGCACAGCCAACACGGTTTGGTAAAGATTAAGCGCTTGAATAGACACTGTACTTCAGAGCCTCTTTTCTCGGTTCACACTTTTCCTGAGTTTGTGTATTCTTTCCAATATTTAGATAGGTTAGGAGAGTCCATTTGATTTGAGTTATACATCAACATAAAGCTTAAAGTCTGCTCTTTCAGAATATGGTCATAACTAAAAATTCATGTCTGGCGACTTTTTGTTTGTTTTGAGGTGCAGGGTCACATTTGCAGCATATGTGTATGTCATTTCTTTGACAAAACATCCTATCATGTCAAAAAATTGCAATAAAGCATAAAATATAAAATAAATGTCACTATATTTCTCAATTTCCCATAACCGTAGACGGTTTAGTTTGGAAACATTGTTATAACTATTTTTCCCATTTTGTATAATTCAACAATATTTGACATTATGTTGATTCAAAATTTTACATTGGTTGTTTCTATCCATAACTCTCATTTAGAACTATCTTGAAGCAGTAAAGCTGGGTTTTTGTTTCCTTTGCAAATTACATATCTTGCCTTCGAATTTCGAGGAGAGCGTATATCGGCGACAAAGATGTTTTAATCCTTTATTGCCACCACCCCACCCCCCCCCCCCCCCCAACCCCTCATCACTGAGCTGGCATGGGCGGCGTTTACGCTTCAAAAACACTATATACAGTGAAGGGTGAAGCTGTGTAAGAGAAAGCAGCCCCATCTACTTTATGTCTCCCGACCTGATGTACAATCATGATAACTGATATAGGCTTCACTTACCTGTCTCACAGTTCGTACCACCCACTCCGGCTTGGCATGAACACGAATAGTAGTTCACGTGGTCTGTACAAGCTCCACCATGCTGACAGGGGCTGCTTGCACACTCGTTGTTGTCTGTGTATTCAACAAATTGGATATCAGTGTGAATGATTGAAGCGGATTACAACTGGCATTTTATCAAATCATTGTAACATTACAATGATAACGAAGAAGAAGTTTAGACATGATAACTCTGTTGAACATAACGTCCACACTGTAATCTCCAGGTAATTCTGGCACTTTCTATGATCCTCATCACACCTGACCATTTTTCTGACTGAAAAATCCACTTACTGACTGAATTCTTACCGATTTCTATTATGATCATATATGAGACAACTGCATTGTATCGTTTGACAATTTCCTAAAAAGAGATGAAATAAAAACTCTACTTGTTTCGCAGTGGGTTCCGACATATCCAGCTGCACATGAGCATGTGTATCCGTTGACGCCATCAGCACAGTTCCCGCCATTTTGACACGGACCACTGGAGCACTCGTTGGAGTCTGCATGCACACGCAAAGTTTAAAGGAGAAAATATACAAAAAGACCTGCAAACTGGACCAAAAAAATAAATAAATAAATAAAAAATAGGAATGAATGCTATGCCACACTCCAATAGATCTTTACACTCGTCAGGTGATATTATGACGGTTTAGTCTGTGCGTTTCAACTTGCTCAGTAACCTTTAGCCCTTGACATTGTTTCCGTGATGCGAAAACACTCTGCACTTTTTTTTTTTCGAATTCAATAGTTTCATCATTATCACATGTCAACGTGTTTTCATTGCATTTTGATACTTCAATCTTGAATCATGTTTCAGTTATGTCATGTTCAACACTGTTTATCTTATATATGATTATATTGTTTCGGAAATGAAAAACAAACAAAAACAAACATTTATTTCCATCATCAAAAAAAAAAAAAGAAAAGAAAAAGCGAACATAATCCAAAGAGGTACAATTTTTCGATTTGTCTTTCATTCGTCTGATAAAGGTATTTTTTCTTTCAAATAAAATATAAATTATGTGCGCGAATGATCTCACAAAAAAAAAACAATGCACTTTGCCATGGCAACAAAAATAGTAAATAATCATAACGATGGAAAACAGTGTTCTACTAAAAAGCCAAGCTCGTAAGACGTGGAACACTGGAACAAAACAACAACAGCATCAACTTGTTATATCAATAAAACATATTCATTTTAAGTTCTTCTATAATTATACTATTGTACATTTTCTCATTGATTATGGTGCTGATACTATAAAAAATACTTACTGTGATTTTAGAATGCAAACATTTAAACTATATAACATATCACATTTATCTCATTTATGGCACAGACACTATAGGGCCAGGTATGCCAGGAAAATTGACCAGAAAGGAAGATATACAATCGGCCACACAAAACATAACGACAACAACAACAAAAAGGAAAGGGGAGCAGGGAAGAATGGAGAAGGAAAAGGAGAAGGAAAAAGAGAGGGATGGAAAAGGTCTGTGGACACATAACAAAATTTCAAGGACAAGTGAAACATAATGGGTTTTTCATTAAACAGAATTAACTGGTATATATGGAAAACAAATATTTTCTAAGTTTATACTTAAATGTAATTAACTTCACAGATTCTTTTTAATCGTTATTTAAGGTATTCCAAAATCTGGATCCGGTATAAACAAATGTATTTTGAGTGTATACAGTTCTCACTAAGGAAAGATGAAATTCGTTAGATTGTCTCGTGGGATAGTTATGTACGTGGCTGTTACGGTGAAATAGATAATGAAATATTTCGGGTAGGTGGTTGCAGTTGTAATTAAACATAAATTGACCAAGTTGAAATAAATACAACTCTTTTATTTTCAGGATTTTGCGTTCAAGGAAAAGCTTATCAATATGTGCTCGGATATAAAGGTTAAAAACTAGTCTGAGCGCCATCTTTTGCACACAAAAAAAGTTTGTCTAACAATGTCGAATGTGTAATTGAAGCGGGTTACAACAGGCAATTTATCAAAGCAGTGTAACATTGAAATGACAAGAAAGAAGAAGGTTAGACATGAAAACTTTGTTGAACATAATGTCCACACTGTAAACTCCTGGTAATTCTGGCACTTTCTATGATCTGCGTCACACATGAGCATCTTTTTTTTTTTCTGACTGAAAAATCCATTTACTGACGGGATTCTTACCGATTTATATTATGATTATATATGAGACAAATGCATAGTATCATTTGACAATTTCCTAAAATAAGATGAAATAAAAACTCTACTTGTTTCGCAGTGGGTTCCGACATATCCAGCTGCACATGAGCATGTGTATCCGTTGACGCCATCAGCACAGTTCCCGCCATTTTGACACGGACCACTGGAACACTCGTTGGAGTCTGCATGCACACGCAAAGTTTAAAGGAGAAAATATACAAAAAGACCTGCAAACTGGACCAAAAAAAAGAAATGAATGCTATGCCAGACTCCAATAGATCTTCACACTCCTCAGGTGATATTATGACGGTTTAGTCTGTGCGTTTCAACTTGCTCAGTAACCTTTAGCCCTTGACATTGTTTCCGTGATGCGAAAACACTCTGCACTTTTTTTTTTCGAATTCAATAGTTTCATCATTATCACATGTCAACTTGTTTTCATTGTATTTTGATACTTCAATCTTGACTCATGTTTCAGTTATGTCATGTTCAACACTGTTTATCTTATATATGATTTTATTGTTTCGGAAATAAAAAACAAACAAAAACAAACATTTATTTCCATCGTCAAAAAAAAAAAAAAGAAAAGAAAAAGCGAACATAATCCAAAGAGGTACAATTTTTCGATTTGTCTTTCATTCGTCTGATAAAGGTATTTTTTCTTTCAAATAAAATATAAATTATGTGCGCGAATGATCTCACAAAAAAAAACAATGCACTTTGCCATGGCAACAAAAATAGTAAATAATCATAACGATGGAAAACAGTGTTCTACTAAAAAGCCAAGCTCGTAAGACGTGGAACACTGGAACAAAACAACAACAGCATCAACTTGTTATATCAATAAAACATATTCATTTTAAGTTCTTCTATAATTATACTATTGTACATTTTCTCATTGATTATGGTGCTGATACTATAAAAAATACTTACTGTGATTTTAGAATGCAAACATTTAAACTATATAACATATCACATTTATCTCATTTATGGCACAGACACTATAGGGCCAGGTATGCCAGGAAAATTGACCAGAAAGGAAGATATACAATCGGCCACACAAAACATAACGACAACAACAACAAAAAGGAAAGGGGAGCAGGGAAGAATGGAGAAGGAAAAGGAGAAGGAAAAAGAGAGGGATGGAAAAGGTCTGTGGACACATAACAAAATTTCAAGGACAAGTGAAACATAATGGATTTTTCATTAAACAGAATTAACTGGTATATATGGAAAACAAATATTTTCTAAGTTTATACTTAAATGTAATTAACTTCACAGATTCTTTTTAATCGTTATTTAAGGTATTCCAAAATCTGGATCCGGTATAAACAAATGTATTTTGAGTGTATACAGTTCTCACTAAGGAAAGATGAAATTCGTTAGATTGTCTCGTGGGATAGTTATGTACGTGGCTGTTACGGTGAAATAGATAATGAAATATTTCGGGTAGGTGGTTGCAGTTGTAATTAAACATAAATTGACCAAGTTGAAATAAATACAACTCTTTTATTTTCAGGATTTTGCGTTCAAGGAAAAGCTTATCAATATGTGCTCGGATATAAAGGTTAAAAACTAGTCTGAGCGCCATCTTTTGCACAAAAAAAAAGTTTGTCTAACAATGTCGAATGTGTAATTGAAGCGGGTTACAACAGGCAATTTATCAAAGCAGTGTAACATTGAAATGACAAGAAAGAAGAAGGTTAGACATGAAAACTTTGTTGAACATAATGTCCACACTGTAAACTCCTGGTAATTCCGGCACTTTCTATGATCTGCGTCACACATGAGCATCTTTTTTTTTTTCTGACTGAAAAATCCATTTACTGACGGGATTCTTACCGATTTATATTATGATTATATATGAGACAAATGCATAGTATCATTTGACAATTTCCTAAAATAAGATGAAATAAAAACTCTACTTGTTTCGCAGTGGGTTCCGACATATCCAGCTGCACATGAGCATGTGTATCCGTTGACGCCATCAGCACAGTTCCCGCCATTTTGACACGGACCACTGGAACACTCGTTGGAGTCTGCATGCACACGCAAAGTTTAAAGGAGAAAATATACAAAAAGACCTGCAAACTGGACAAAAAAGAGAAATGAATGCTATGCCAGACTCCAATAGATCTTCACACTCCTCAGGTGATATTATGACGGTTTAGTCTGTGCGTTTCAACTTGCTCAGTAACCTTTAGCCCTTGACATTGTTTCCGTGATGCGAAAACACTCTGCACTTTTTTTTTTCGAATTCAATAGTTTCATCATTATCACATGTCAACTTGTTTTCATTGTATTTTGATACTTCAATCTTGACTCATGTTTCAGTTATGTCATGTTCAACACTGTTTATCTTATATATGATTTTATTGTTTCGGAAATAAAAAACAAACAAAAACAAACATTTATTTCCATCGTCAAAAAAAAAAAGAAAAGAAAAAGCGAACATAATCCAAAGAGGTACAATTTTTCGATTTGTCTTTCATTCGTCTGATAAAGGTATTTTTTCTTTCAAATAAAATATAAATTATGTGCGCGAATGATCTCACAAAAAGAAACAATGCACTTTGCCATGGCAACAAAAATAGTAAATAATCATAACGATGGAAAACAGTGTTCTACTAAAAAGCCAAGCTTGTAAGACGTGGAACACTGGAACAAAACAACAACAGCACCAATTTGTTATATCAATAAAACATATTCATTTTAAGTTCTTCTATAATTATACTATTGTACATTTTCTCATTGATTATGGTGCTGATACTATAAATAATACTTACTGTGATTTTAGAATGCAAACATTTAAACTATATAACATATCACATTTATCTCATTTATGGCACAGACACTATAGGGCCAGGTATGCCAGGAAAATTGACCAGGAAGGAAGATATACAATCGGCCACACGAAACATAACGACAACAACAACAAAAAGGAAAGGGGAGCAGGGAAGAATGGAGAAGGAAAAGGAGAAGGAAAAGGAGAGGGATGAAAAAGGTCTGTGGACACATAACAAAATTTCAAGGACAAGTGAAACATAATGGGTTTTTCATTAAACAGAATTGACTGGTATATATGGAAAACAAATATTTTCTAAGTTTATACTTAAATGTAATTAACTTCACAGATTCTTTTTAATCATTATTCAAACTATTCCAAAATCTGGGTCCTGCATAAACAAATGTATTTTGAGTGTACACAGTTCTCACTAAGGAGAGATGAAAGTGTTTAGATTGTCTCGTGGGATAGTCATGTACGTGGTTGTTACGGTGAAATAGAATATGAAGTATTTTGGGTAGGTGGTTGCAGTTGTAATTAAACATAAATTGACCAAGTTGAAATAAATACAACTCTTTTATTTTCAGGATTTTGTGTTCAAGGAAAAGCTTATCAGTATGTGCTCGGATATAAATGACAAGGAAGAAGAAGTTTAGACATGAAAACTTTGTTGAACATAATGTCCACACTGTAAACTCCTGGTAATTCTGGCACTTTCTATGATCTGCGTCACACATGAGCATTTCATTTTTTCTGACTGAAAAATCCACTTACTGACTGGACTCTTACCGATTTCTATTATGATTATAAATTAGACTACTGCATTGCATTATATGACAATTTCCTAAAAAGAGATGAAATAAAAACTCTACTTGTTTCGCAGTGGGTTCCAACATATCCAGCTGCACATGAGCATGTGTATCCGTTGACGCCATCAGCACAGTTCCCGCCATTTTGACACGGACCACTAGAACACTCGTTGGAGTCTGCATGCACACGCAAAGTTTAAAGGAGAAAGTATACAAAAAGACCTGCAAACTGGACAAAAAAGAGAAATGAATGCTATGCCAGACTCCAGTAGATCTTCACACTCCTCAGGTGATATTATGATAGTTTAGTCTGTGCGTTTCAAAATGCTCAGTAACCTTTAGCCCTTGACATCGTTTCCGTGATGAGAAAACACACTGCACTTGCAAAGGAAGCACATGTCCTTAAATCATATTTTGTATTTTACTCCAAAATAAACAATTCATTACAAATTACCTAATTCTATAGTAGTATGAAATTCTAGAATGAAATTTCATGGTGTACATCGGTAGGATTGGAATTCGTGTGTTTATTCACACGACAGAAAGAGCTGCATCAAATAATGAAAATTACAAGCACTGCTAAAATGTTTTTAACTTAGCCACAAACTAATCTAGAGATCTTGTGACAAGGGTGATCCCTTGCATATGAGCATATGAGCCCCTCTCCCCTAACAATGTTTGCTTGTCAGCTGAAGAAACCCGGAAGTGGCATCCTACAGAACTCTACAAAACTACAAAAGTTGCGCTGAACACCTTTTTTTTTTTTTTTTTTTTTTTTTTTTTTTTTTTTTTTTTGCTCATTAGCTGGTGACATCCGGAAGTGGCACCAAAAGTCTGAAGTTCCCCCCTCCCCGCTTTTGAAAACATGGTGCCGGCCATGGACCCAATCAGTCGTACGAATTTAAACAGCTTTTTACTGTAACTGACCATACTGGATTACACACGTGTGTATCTATATCATTATTTTAAGTTGCATTTTTAGGCACTTCCGTTTATGGAAGTGTTCAACAAGATTACATTCAGTATAACAGAGGGTACATTCAGTGTTTCACGCAACACTTCACGCCCACAAAAGTAGATTGGTCATACTCGTGCCACATGTTGTTCCCTCGAATCCCGCTGCGCACGAGCAAGTGAATGAATTGAAGCCGTCAGTGCAAACGCCACTATTTTGGCACGGGTTGCTGTCGCACTCGTTCACTGCTGCAGAGAGAATGGAAAACAGATAAGGGTTCTTCATGTTTTCAGTCTACAGAGATGAATTACATAAAGAAAAGAAACGCACATACACACACACACGCACACACACACACACACACACACACACAAGCCCCTACATATCCTCATGGTGAATGAACCATGAACGAAATTCAAATTCAAACTAAAGTTTGAATTTGAATTTGAATTTGTGTCAATATTGATATGAGCGTCATAAGGAGAATACTATCAGTTCATATACCCATATGAAGGAAAGGAATCGCGTCTGTGTGAGTAATGCATTATTGCTATTCCCCTAAGGTTACATAAATATTATTCACAAAAACCCAGATTCGTTGTAATTATAATACTAGCGATAATAATGATAATAGTAACAATCATTATATCAATAATAATAGTAATAATAACAATAATAAAAATGATGAACATGATAATATAATAAGAATGATAATCATAATAACGGAATTAATACGAAAAAGAAAAAAGGCTCTCTCATAGAAGAGCGTATTGATATGAACAGTGTGACTATTTCAATACTGTTTCTGGGTTTGTTTGTGTTTTTTGCTCTGCTTTTCTTTTTGGTTTCTTTAGTGTTTTGTGTTTTGCAACTATATTATTCAAATCTTTGTATTCACTGAGGGAGGGCTGCTGAAGCGATCTTCTCAGACTTCTTTGATAAGTTGCCATACGTTTGACTCGCTAACGCTGAACAACCGGTTCAAACCACTAGAATCTGGTAATGGACAGTCTCTTTTTAAAAATCTTATGAGGAGTTGATGTAATTGTCATGCATTTTTTTTTTTAGTTTGAAAACCAATATGACTTTAAACTATTATGGAAATCGGATTGTGTTGACGAAAAAATAATCCCTTTGAATAGGTGGAACACTTTATAGCTACAAATGCTCACCATACTTTACTGCACCGCTGTATTGTCACTGCCTTTATATGATTTTAGTTAGTAATGGTTACTACTTAGATTAATTTACGTGATTAAACCTGACAGGTGATCCTCATTGGAAATATTTTAACAGAATTACACTTCAGAATTCGTTGTTATTCGTACAATATTAAATAATGATATGAATGATGGTGCTACAATGATATGATTGCATTTTTCATGGGTTAACTCGTACTCGCAGGGTGGTACCATCATTTTTCATCAGAGCTAACGTTATCATGTTCCCATATACGGAGAATAAGGTAGAACTATCGCGTTTAAAAGGTATATTGAAGACACGATTTTAAAAAATGTTAACTATTGGATAGAATCTGAACTCCAGACCTCTCGATTACAAATCAAAAGCCTTGTTTTCTAGAACACAGTGCCACAACAAGGCATTGAGGAAGAAGAACAAGTAAACTGTGATACTTAATATCTGAAAGGCATGCAAATGAGCTGAGAATTTCATACCACCGTCACAGTTCTTGCCGCCATAACCACTGACGCATGTGCATGTGTAGTCGTTAACACCATCTGAGCAAGTGCCTGAATTTTGGCATGGCAAACTAGCGCACTCGTCAATATCTGTCACGAAAGATCAGAAAATCAATGGAAATTGAGTAAATATGTACAAGAGCTAGAATAAAGGAGAACATCTTTATTTTTTTAAAACAAAATTCAACTCTTTCTCGATAGCGTCATAGCTTTATTGTTTATCACCAAAACAAAGCAAAGCCATACCCATGCCCAGCATACCGAATACTCCATCGAGTGTGGTAAACTTTCAACTTTCAACGTTTAACTTTATTTTTCACTTCCACAAAATAAACGATGAAAATTATATACAATGCATTAACAGAACATATTTGTAATAATGTCAGAAAACGAAAATTAACAAAATACATGTGATACAACATAAATTCATTTGTTAAAGGTGTATACACAAGCATAATACAAGGATTGGAAGGGAAAGGGAGGGTTCCACTAAAAAGCAAAGCTTGTACCGTATGGGACCCTCAGAAAATACACAAGAAAACACATGTCTTTAAACGTACGGATTGGGCGCAGATCACCACCTTCTCATGATGTATGCTTATCAGACGAAGCTAATTATTTTCAGACAATTTCAGACAATAATCGTTTTCTTTCGAAATGTTTAAGCTGTCTTTCGTATGGCGATCCTATGCAATAACGACAGATACAATCACTGCATTTTATATGATAAGTAATTTTGAGGCTGTGTACTACCATATACCTACTTCATTATCCTTTTTAACGCAATTTCTATGTGATTATTCCTCATACTTTAGACTTCGATAATCAATTACCTGTTTGGCATAATATTCCATTATATCCAGGAGAACAGGAACACGTGAAACCATTGACACCGTCGTTACACGCCCCACCATTGACGCAAGGTGCGCTGCCGCATTCATTGATGTCTACACGAAACAACACCAGAAAGTAACACTGAATACAATGTGTTGAGAGCAACAACACATTAGGGTTCGACATGAACTAAACCCGTTGGTAAAACAATTTAAAATGTTTTGAAGAATCAGGCGATCGTCGACTCCACAGGCGAGACAAGCAAAACTTACAAAGGTCCACCTTTCCTATCCCACAGCGCCTTTTCAGGACTTGTTATTCCTGATTGTCTTTGACATAAAAATAATACACCCTCAATAGCCTAAAATAGATGGGCTGCCACGGTAAACAGAAACAAAAAAAAAAACATATTTAAATTCCTAATTTAGACAATCGGAACTTAAGCAATGAATATGCAACTAAAAACAAATCAAACATGCAGATTCTGAGAACAAGATGAGTGTAACATGTATACTTCGGCACAAGCAAATCCTTACCAAAAGTTTTGGCAATATCTTGACGACCTGGAATAAATACATGTTCAAGCAAAACAATTTAATGTGTTCAGTCCATTCCAAATATGAGTATTCCGTATCGCTTACCGGTCTGACAGTACAATCCACCGTACCCTGCGACGCATGTGCAGGTGTACCGGTTCACTTCATCTATGCAAGTTCCCCCGTTTTGACATGGGTTACTACTACACTCATCTTTTTCTGGAAAAAATAGAGAAGAGAAAAAAATGTTAATTATGATAGCAACATAATACAATAGGCTGTCTTCACACATCGCATTTCAAACATGTTAAGAATTTCAATGCGCTTCAAATACCATTTTCACCACGGTTGCTTAACCTGGAAGCATTGTTTCAAACCATCATTAATAATCATACTCCTGGCTGGAAAGCGCCAACGTGGACATTAATGTGCTTTGCTGTAGGGCAGAGTGGCGTGTCGAGGTCATAACGTATATGTATAAAGATATGTAATCATGTAGATTTGAACTCATATTCACTACCTAAATATGAAGAGTTTGTTCGCAAAAACCAATAAGTCCATACTTGCCAAATGGAGATATTTGCGATTTAAGGTCAAGACTAATGAAGAAAATAATAAGAACATTTTTGCTTCTTTTGATTATAACTTCAAAAATGTGCCATTAAATGTAGTGACCAATATATCATTTAAAAGGTATTATTTTGTACTTTATGACAGAGACCGTACTTCAAAATCTTCAAAAATGGACTGATCGGTTTTTGCGAACGAACTCCTCATATAGGTATTATATAGATTGTCATTACTTATATGATTAGAACGTCTATATCGAAGAAATTTGAGTGGGATAGATAACCATCGTCACCAACCATTTGAACTAAGGTTTTGGTCAAAGATCTAAGTTAGGTTGAAAATAAGCAATATGATGCAAGATATGTATACACACACATTGTATAATCTTGCACAAAAGGATATTTATGAAAATGCTAAAGATATAATGACATAATTCATGCAATATAGTCTTGCTCTTTGTTTTGTTCAAGTCCTATTGCTGTGCATGTTGCTGTTTTCTTTCTTTTTATCACGTGTTCTTTTAAACAGGTAATCGAAAATGGATATTGATAAAGGGAGCGAAAGAAGTAAGGAAATTAATTGTATCAATAAAATTACAAATCATCTTTCACAACCCCCAAAAAAGCCAGTATAAAGACTTTTCAGGGTAGTATTCTGGAGCTCAAAGGTAAAAAAATGTTGCAATGCTTTAGAGTTTAACTTGGTTTGAACGGAAATAAATGCATATATTTGCAGATGTTTGGATTTTTTTCAAGTAAGATATTTCATATTTTGAATTTGTATATGCATGATACATGCATCATTGTTTGACTCACTCTACCTGTTGCATAATAAAACTTAGATTGTGTCACCAGTTTTGTACAACTTAATACGCCAACCCTATAGAATAATCATAATCATAAACAGAACAAATGAATAGATAGGATAAATGACATGAATAAGTTCCCTTGTTTATCATTCGATTCCTATGAAAAAAACAAATAACAACAAGAATAATTGCAAAAAAACAAACAAACAACAAATATCAGAATTACCTGTTTCACACTGTGGTCCCTCGTATCCTGGCTGACACCGACAGGTAAACTGGTTGACCTGGTTTACACATATTCCGCCATTTTGGCATGGACTGCTTGCACACTCGTTGATATCTAACATCGTTGATGCCATCCCAAACAAAACAAAAAAGATGCCATCCCAAACAAACAAAAAAGAAAGAAAGAAAGAAATATAGTAATTGAAACCAATTCATTAAACTTCTATCTTGTTTGTTTGTTTGTCATACTCCTTCACCGTGACTATGTTAAGGGATGGTACCAATTCTGTTGAGATAGGGCTTCAGGATTCTATTTTTTTTTTTAATGTGTATTTTTTTAAACTTATTTTTCTTAGATAATGAGAAACCTCTTTGAAATAGGAAAGACTATTATTTGTAAGAGGAATTCAAAGATTATTTAATGAAAATTTGTTTTAAATTGGCTGTGATATCCAAAACAAGCAAATCCTAGTAACAGGTGGGACCCAACTTTTTTTTTTTAGTGATCACTTTATTTTACTTTGTTTTGGATATTTCAGCCATTTCAAAACCAATTTTCATCAAATTAACATTGAATTCCTGTTAGAATTTCATAACGTTGTTTGTAAGTATCATGCAAAGAGTTAAAGGCTTAATCATCTCAACCAATAAAATACTATTCCTTTAATAGCGAGTCAGATCCGTTTCTGACACCAGCCCGCTAGAATGAAATGAAACGAATGAACAGCGCAGCATTTTTTTTTTTTTTTGGTAGGGCACAGTGCAGACACTTCCATTTTCACAGACATACATACTCACACACGCACACACACACACAGACATTGTAAAATATATGCAGAGTGAACGGAACATTATGGTCACGTTGAAATTGGTCTATGCAGCGTTGCACCATGCTTTGACTATTATGCACCTTATTGAAAATAATTATTATGTTTGTTATCATTATCATCTTTTATTATCATTACTCACTTACTTAGTCTGCGGAGAGAAATAGACCACTCACTGTGGTACCTACCGAGGGTTATTAACCAATAAATGATTTGTGGCATTTCTTTTAATGCTATATATCACGTGTTTTTCAGTCCGTTTTCGTTAAATAATTTAAAGCTGTCACTACTCATCAATCGCACGCGGGGCCATCAGCGAATAAATTTGCCACACGAACTGTGTACAGTGATTACTGCAACTACTATCAGAGCACGCATTAGTGTGTAGCCTGTACAGACACTTTTTAAGTACTTGATTTTAAAGTAATGATCTATCCATATACTTGTTAACCGATAACTATGAATCTGAAAATATGAAAGGTTATTTTATGATATGCTCCCCTTTTATAGAGAAAAAATGGCTAATATTCTTATTTATTGTGCATCATGTATAGATGATACTGTCTTTGCGAGCCAAAATCAGTCACTGATACTGTTGCATCATAATCATTGAATTACAGTAGTCCATTCGTGCATGATGCAAATAAGATTTAATCTTGATTGAACCCGTTTCGGGTGTGTTTAGGGTATATTTGGTAAATATTGAAATGGGAATGAATGTGATAAATGTGTACATGAAACCAAATAGAATGGAATAATGGAAACAAAGAGTGTTATCTTCTTACACACTGAACGTATTAAAGGATGATGTTTTAAGTAATGTCATCGCTAAATGTGATACTGTGGGACCAAACACATCTTGATACATTTGGGGCATGATAGTCTGGTCTCATTTGAATTCAATTCAATTCAATTTGATGCATTTCAATCCAATTCAGTTTAATTCAATTCAATTAGATTCAATTCAATTCATTTTAATCGTCCAATAAAAAAGAAACATTACAGTGAATTCAGTGCGGCATTTTTACATATAAATGACGAAACATAACAAATACAATATATACGTAGAGAGAGAAAGACACGAAATAGTACATGACAGATAAATGAATAATCGAACATGCCAGCGAAGTCTAACTGAACAGAACAATCGTATAAAAAACGTGGCATAAAACCGACTCAATCTTCATGATGTTAAAAACTCCAGAAACTTTATATGTTGCTACGTTCACAGTCTGAAACCCCTCCATCCATGTCAGCCTGCGATAAACTGAAACAACTCAAACCAACTCGCTTTAAAATACAATACAACAAACAAATTAACACTTACAAAAACAATATCAGTGATTATCATTACATAGATTTCTTTCTAAATTCCACCAATAATGCCAACCAATGCTTATTACTAGCACCAACACAGCGTAATGACAAAACTTCAAATGTGTCTGCAGTACTGTACCTATGTTACATCTTCCTCCTTCGTAACCCGTTCCTGTACAGTCGCAGTAATATTGATTAATACGGTCTTCACACACTCCACGATAGCAAGGGTAACTACTGCATTCGTTGATATCTGGAAGGAAAAAAAAATAGGATGACACAATGGAAACGATTGAACAATAGAAAACAAAGATTACATGATTGGGTGTGATTACGTGCTCGTGGGGTATATATATATATATATATATATATATATATATATATTTATATATAATAAGCCTGAAACCCCATCTAGATAAAGTCTATAGCATTTATTTAAACGCACACGTGACTGTCATACATTCGAATGTATTCTATATATTTTGCATATGTTACGATGCCATAAGGGAAAAATCAGAAACGTTATCAGCCCTTTTCTTGTTCTCCCCTCAAAAATGTTTTGCAATAAACTTTGATCTTGCATTCATGTTAACTGTAGTGGCTGGAAGTGCTCAACTACAAAGAAGCTCATATATGTTTAATGTAATTACCTATTTCACAGTGCGTCCCTCGGAAACCAGGAACACACGTGCATGAATACCGATTGATCTCGTCTGAACACGATCCGCCATTTTGACACGGGTTGCTCGCACACTCGTCTGTATCTGTAGCGTGAGACAGAACAAGGCAATACGTTAAAGATAATAAAAAGTGCTGGTACCTCAAAAGTTTCCCTGAATTTCCTTGTCTTGGTTTGTGTTTCACGTTAAAGTACGTTGTCTGTGAGAATTACTCGCCCCAAAGTGCTCTCATGTCTTAGTAATCATGCAATAATGGTTTCGTACCAGAGCCGTCGCCGTACGGCGTCGATAAATATTGTACGAAACCACTGACTGCGATCAGCAGCCCCATACGCATAGCGTAATGGGGCTTCGCATTGTAGCATTCAGGATCATGACAGAATTAGTATCGCGGGTAAATGGCAACTTAAAATCCAAAAATTTCTTCGATTTGAAGACTTACCAATTAAGTTGAAGTATTGAAAACAGGCTTCGAACAACGTTTGGTTCTGCCAATAGTCCCTTTCTTTTCGAATTGATGACTGAATGTGACTCGGTCGAGAGGACCTTGGGAGAGCTACTACACTGACTACTACGGCCAGCGCATGCGCACACAAACATCTTATCCGTTGATGGATTTGAAATTTGTGCGCATGTGATGTCTTCGCATGCACTGGCTGTAGTATTCAGTGTATGGTAGCTCTCCCAAGGTCCTCTCGACCAAGTCACATTCAGTCATCAATTCGAACAGAAAGGGACTATAGGCAGAACCAAACGTTGCCCGAAGCCTGTTTTCAATACTTCACCTTAATTGGTAAGTCTTCAAATTGAAGAATTTTTGGGATTTTAAGTTGACATTTATCCTGCGATACTAAATTTGTCATGATCCTGAATGCTACAATGCGAAGCCCGATTACGCTATGCGTATGGGACTGCTGGTCGCTATGCGTATGGGGCTGCTGGTCGCAGTTAATTGCATGAAGACATGAGAGCACTTTGGGGCGAGTAAGTCTCACAGTATTAGTTATATGAAAGGCACTTTAACCTGAAACACAAACTAAGACAAGGAAATTCAAGGAAACTTTTGAGGTACCAAAACTTTTTATTATCTTTAAGGATATTCGCGTTGAACGAAACTTAGATATACTTTCTGAATAGTATAGCTGCTAACAGCAGCATCAAAAGCAACATGCTAAAATATGCTCAGGGAAGTGATGGTTGATCTCACTTGTGCCTCTCGAAACACGGAGGAGTCTTACGTAAACGAGGAATACCCAATACAAAGAAAGAACATATTGTGAAAACACATTCACAGCATAGCAAAAAATTGAATGATTCAAAGAGGTAGGTAGGTAGGTAGGTAGGTATTTATTTCCGTTAAAAACATGTACAAAATATATACAGTTTAAAACGGCTGGAAAGCCCATATTCAGCGGTGCTGCCATGGCACCACTGGTCTTCCATGGGGTCCAGTTACATAGTAATCAAACAAGGCTTTACAATATGCAAAAAGGCAGAATGATACATAGAGATAAAATTGGAAAGAGATTGAGAGAGAAAAAAAAAGAGAAACATTTCATAATGCAGGATAATCATATTGAAAATATCCAGTTGTTTTAAATGACTTGCTCAAAATGTTGATTTTACATATCTTCGGCAGAGTAACAAAACCGTTGCAAATACAGTTACGTTATTATCTTATTGGTTGTCCTTGAGGTCGATACACTCTGTGCCTCGTCGTATCATTACGGAAAAATGTACGCCCGGGAATCTTGTGACTGTCCGAGATGTGTCATTATTGTCTATTCTGCAACAGTGTCTAACAGAATTCAATACAGAATCTCTGCAGATGATATTGTGATTGTATAGAACGGCAAGATGCTTTAAAGGTTAGTTGCACGTTCACTATTTTGTGATGCCCTTGAATCGATAGAGGATCACACTGATGCTAGTAAAGAAGACTTTAAGGCCAGTTAAAGCTGGGCTTAGAAACAAACATAGTAAGGTCCAATAAGCACAACAGTAAAAACAAAAATAGAAAATCGGACTTTAATGTAGGAAGTGGTATGACATTCAAGGATTAAAGGGTTTTTGCAAAATAGCACCCAGACAGTTTATATAAACATGCAAATGAGGAGCTTATGATATCATCACCTCAATGTTGTCCAAATGAATGACGAAAAATCAGGGTTTTTTTTGGTTTTTTTTTGCTTAACCATAAATGAACAAAACTTTTAGGAATTTATGTACAAACTACATGGCAAATATTGCAAGACAATGACATTATCAACTCGGTACTTCTATATTTATACTCTGTTCATGAACTGTTTGTGTGAAAACAAAAACTCAGCTTTTTATAATTCAGAACTTTAACAATATCGTTACCCGATTTTGATGAAAATTTCACTGTTGTGTTTAGAAGAAAATGGTACTCTTTCTTTTCCAACTAGCTTTTTACTGGTCTGGAGTTCTCTTTAACAATCGAATAAAGTTAAGTGTGCATGTCTTGTTCTACGATGCACCAGGATTTTTTTTTTTTTTTTTATTGCGTGCCTTTGTTAAGATGGTCCCCGCCGGTGGTGCAAAAATTAGATTCTTACCTGTTTGGCACTGTAAGCCCTCATATCCAGGCAGACATGAACAGGTGTACATGTTAATGGCTTCATGACAAGTTCCTCCATGTTGACATGGGTTGCTGGCACACTCCAAGATTTCTAAAAGTAATATGAATATTGCGGTGTTACCATTATAGCTAAGAATAAGATATGATTAAAAAAAATCACCAACAATTACTAAAATTTGACGTCATAATAATCACACTGATTATCATCATTATACGTTTAGCATCTCATCAAAAAGATACAAAAATAAAACTTTAAAAAAATGGTGGCGAAAAAAGGCAAACTTAGTGTCCTAGACCAGCGCCTCCCATGCCATGTCAAAAACTGGCGACCCTACACAATTGGACTTTGTAAAATGAGAGACGGTAATATTAAAAGTGAGAGTCGTATATAAAAGGGAAGGGAAAGATCACACGACATATTGAAATATGACAACACAAAATGATGCGGTAGCAAGTTTTTTTTACTAAAAACGCAAAAGATAGATAAATATATATGAATAAACATAGAGAGAGAAAGAGAGAGAGAGAGAGGGAGCGAGAGAGAGAGGACTAATTGCTCGTTTTCGTATTCTAACTGTCGGTAGAATCATCTTTACAGCTTCATATTAATCATAGAAAAATGACATAATTTCACCAAAATCCCTTGTATCAAAAATGTGAAGATCTATTGACTGAGGTCAGAATATTTTGGGATTTTACGGAGAAAAACATTGTTTGATAGTCGTAATTGAATTCACCAAATCAAAATAATTTCAATCTAGAATCATAGCAATCTTTGACGTTTATTTCAGGGCATAAACGTCGAATATAACACCTTCTCTTCTACCTACATAACGTACTGCCTACCATCATGAGATTGTCAACAAGAATTATCATAGGAGTAACACAAAATACTTTTTCTGTCCTGACATAGGATAAAAGCAGTACAAATGATTATAAACCCCGCAAAAGAAAAATACAGTATGTCGAAGTTGAGACACCAAATATCACTTTCACTACGTCCTTATCTTCCCAACGGGAAGAAAAAGTTCAGTACAGCGATATGCTACAGTTCCCGGCATAACAGCCAGTACAAAATTGTTAAAGAGACTTTCGCACTACTATATGAGAAGGCCTTGATCAGATCTCCTGGTGAACTCATAACGTGGGCTAACCATCGAATTGGCAAATTCCATGCCATGGTTACATTCACAATGTTCTCTGACCTCTAGATTGGATGCAAAAATTAATTCACCCATCTCTGACCCATGCAAACAATTACAGTCAGACCGCTGCCGCAGCACGTATACTAATGAGCCGATCCGGCAAGATTTATTCAGAATCTCGTTGACGATCTTTGCGTTCGGAAGGTGTCACGTACGTGCGAGATTTTGCGAGAGTTTGACGGGGCTATGGTTTTCACAGTGTAGCGACTTGCACATACATTCATCATGCCTACAAGTCACGGTAAGTTATTTTCCAGATTTTGATCTTTATTTTTGATACAAAATTTGCGTATAATATCGGTTCTTATCATGACGATATAATCAGTTGAATTTGCTTAGATTTTACCTGCTTTTCACGGAAGATTTTGTCGTCTAAAGTTCGTTTTTGGTTCCTGACCGGATTACACTGATTTTGGCTTTTTCGTAGAGAGGAAACTTAGATGCTCATCATATATTGGAGTCAAGGAGCAAAAGCATGATTTAAATACTAGTTTATACTAGTTTTTGCTCCACACAAAGTGTACAGTGGCGCGAAAGAGTGTAATTTCGGCGACTGGCTCGCGCTGTACCAAGCTTTTATCTTCTAGCTTCTGTACGAAGCACAGAACTACACGCATGCCTGTATGCAAGCATGCGCTATGCACGCACGTGGCATGAAACCGTAGCAGCGTAATGACGTAATGCAAGCGCTGAATGCAAGCGCTGTCCAATGAGAGAGCTTACTCTTGAGATTGCACGGTTTCAAGCTTGACCAGCACTGACATCGATGTATATTTTACTGGTTCCTGACCAGATTAAGTAACAAATTGTCAAGATATTTACATGGATACACAGATTAAGAGATGGACTACCAAATAATGCATTTTCACTGCGACGCAAGGTGAATTTGGTATTCTTTTGACGTCTTGAACGTGTACTACACGAATTACTTTTTTTCATAATTTTTCAAGCTCAAATTACGCTAAGATATTTTTTATTTACAATAATTTGAGTAACATGTGACGATAGCTTACATATTTTCCTTGAATTTGATATCAAATTTGTGATTACAAGGTGTATTTTTGTTCCCGAAAGCCCAAGGACAAAATCCCCTTCCGCAGCTTATTACGTATGCAAGTCTCGAGCAGGTTTGCATACGAGTTGAACAAATACTAGTACGAGCAAATTATCGGGTGCTGCTTTCTGACAGATTAAATGCACCTGCAGACCCTAGGGACGGACTTTAATCGCGTAATTCTGGCTATCAGCAAAAACGTTGGTTACGAAATGAACGCCCTTGGCTGCCGCTTGACAGGAAGTTGGAATTATAAAATCATTATTACCGTAAATGATACAGGGCCAGGTACATTAACGGCTCATGGACATTAAAACACAGCCACTACACCTGTATTCTCACTTCACACAAACAGTAGACCTACACAGGTATAGAAATTGGTTTGAAAAACAAAATCCATAGAGAGAGTTGTCTTTGACTTACATTACTGTTTGTGTGTTGTTGTTTCTGTAACTTGTGTTTGTTTTAAACTGTTTACCTGTTTCACAGTAAGTGCCTTCATATCCACGCACGCATGCGCAGATATATCGATTCACTCCGTCCATACACGTCGCACCGTTTTGACAAGGCTGGCTTTTGCATTCATCGACATCTGTATACATGAGAATAGATAAAGAGATGTGTGTCACGTCAAAGATTGTGTAACATGAACAGTGAAAGTAAAAACATAAGATAAAATAGGAAATTAGAAAATGATAAGATCAGAAATGATAAATGAATACCATTCATTACGTAACGCACGCTTTGTGACGTACGATTTGCCATAATATGGAAAATCGTACGTAAAATATTGTCAGCACACTAGGATGATTACATTCGTATTTGTGTAGGCCTAATCAACGATTAGACATACACACACACACACACACCACGCACACACATATATAACTATAAATATCACAGAGAATCCAACCCAAAGCACATTCTGATCTGGAGATTCTGCCGCCTGAAACCCCTTGCAAACGGGAGACCCAAGTTGATGTGTGCGAAGCGCGAAGTTCCTAGAGTTCTAGATGCTCTCTCGTGCTATATAAGGCTTATTTCTTCAACATACGATAGCAATAAGTAAGAAATCCTTTCCAACGGGAGACACAGAGCCAGGGAGGGAGAAATTAACTCTCAAGCGGGAGAACGGGAGATTTTGCAAAAATGGGTTTTCGGCGGGAGATCTCCTGTCGAAATCGGGAGAGTTGGAGTCTCTGATATCAGAGAGGGAGAGAGAGGGGGGGGGGGTAAGAAAAACCTTAGAAGATAATAGGGAGCTTTAGATTTTAGACGCGCGGACGTTCAGAGGGAAAAAAAAAACATGTTCTGAGCGTGCGCAGAAGCGCGCGTCAAGTCGATCTATTTTTAGCTTGCGTCGCCTGAGTTTTTCAGTACGCGTACTGTGCTACAATTTTCACGTCCGCACAGTTTGCAACGTAGAGAAATACTTCATGCACCGATCATATGGAGGCGCGATTTTATTTTTTATACGTTGCGTCCCAGCGTAATCTAAAGCTACTTTTCTACACGGCGCAGGGGAGAGGAGAACGTCCAGCGCACTCGTCCGCGCGTCAAAATCTAAAGCTCCCTAATGATGACATAAACGAGCATATCCGAACTAAAAAATCAAATGATATATCTTTTTACTTGAATTGCAATTCTTCCCGACGAATCCGAGCCCACACTGGCATTCATACCCATCGATCGTCTCAATGCATGTTCCGTTATTACGGCAGGGTGTGTTTAGACAGGCTGAAAGACAATGGTTTAATCATAAGTTAAAGGTACAAAAACAAGAAAATCTGAATTATTACGAAATCATAGATAAAATCAAATCAAACATTTTTATTCATTCTTAAATATAACGATATATTTTTCATACTGTACAATTGTATTTTGCAAAAATTTTACGACTGTGCTACAGATGTGTAGACAGGCGTTTGGTGTACTTTGTAAGATAGGGCCTACTATCTTAAGCTTTAAGCTTTTATAAAGAAGCTGGACACTGTAAGGGGAAAGATTACTTTATTCTTCAGTTGCAGCGAGCGTGTAAGTCCAGTCGTCTGTATGATTTAAGGGAACCAGATTTTCAGTGTAGGAGACTATTTTCTCAGGTTCCATTATCTAAATCGGCTATGTGGGCTTATACATCTTATACGGGCGTGGTGGGTTCTAAAGTCAAGGCTCACCAGGTCTCGCGCAGTACATCATCTGACCGCTTTGCTCTTCTTCTGGCAGCTGTCTTACACGGTGCCCCGCCGGTACGCGCTTCGGGAGAAGTTGGAAGTGCTTTCCGCTGGGCTTGTGGTATTGGCTCGGACAAATGATCTTCGACATTCCGGGACAGACATCTGGTATTGCAATTGATCCTATATGATGAAATATGTCAGAGTTAAAATGTGTAACATGGTTTTTTTTATGGCATATACTCGAAACAAGGTGGTAGTATGCGAGCATGGGACTAACAAGTGATCATGTCATGCATGTTTCTGGCCTCCGATACCATAGTGTCTACTTAAAATTGAAAATATCATATTGATTACATCCGTAGCAAGGTTGTTATGAGTTTATCTAATTTCTTCGCAAAGCAAAATCATTTTGGAATTCTCATTTTGACAAAAAAAAAAGTTATATCACACGATTATTAAATCTCATTTTGGTTATTCTTCTGTATGGACCAATGCTAACAAGTCCCATCTGAATATGCTTTTCATTGTACAGAAAAGAGCTTCGATAATTGTTATTCTAAATACTGATATATTTGCACGAAGTGATGAATTATACAACCAGTCAGGAATCGAACCTCTTCAAAGGAGATGGAAAAAATGAATCGTATTCTTCTGTTTGAAGGTGTCCATCACATGCACTGCGCCTTAATACTTTGCCAATCGAATATGCATGCAAACTCCACAATACTCTCTTCGAAATACATTATGTAGTATATTTTTGCCAAAACCAAATACAAATTTTAAACGGAACAGATTTTTTTTTAATATTCTAGTGCAATGTTATTAAATAATCTAACGTATGATATTCGATTGAGTGATACAATCTGTATTTTTAAGCAGAATATTAGAAGACACGATTTGTTTTGAGGCTGCATTTTAAATATACATATCTTTTGTAGTTATTATATACATTGATTAGTATTCATATCATGAATGATCATTTGAATACTCTGGCAGAGAATTCAATTTATCTAGGGACACTTTCCATGCTTTTGAAGTGAGCAAGTAAGCGTGTATTTATTATGTTGAGTTCATTTATTCGTATTTTTTTTTGGTATAGTTATTTATGTAATTTGTACTTGTATTGTATTTTTTATGTGGACCCCTTTGAAAATCAGTTTTGTGCTGAAAGGGCTATCCACCATGTGAATAGAAATAAATGATAATGATAATAATGATAAAACAAAATTCATGGAAGATTCATTTAATTTGAAATCTCGAAGACCAAAGAAAAAGCAACCAAAAGTTGATCCTCTTATTTGGTTGATTTTTTTTTTAAATCGGCAGTGAACTTTGCATGTAGACATGCCCATTGGGCGTAAACACAGTGTTGGAGAAGCGTCATAATTCGAAATGTTCCCTTACTTTGAACTTGATAATGTCAGAATATCGGTCTCTATTTGCCTTTTTTTAAGTATACTAATCGAATGTCTCGGATCAATTATCGATATCCACTGCAGTGACCTTTTGACGTCTGGGGGCGTTGACCATTTTGACATGACCATGGGTCGTACATGACTCTGTGATTGTGTCATAGTATTTCATACAGGGAGGGAGAAATTTAAGATATCCAGGCAGAAGACACACACGCGCGCACGCATACACGCACAGTGAGAAACGACAGCAAACTTATAACCACAAGAAAAGTTGACGTCGCCTCTTCATAGGATCTTCTTAAGGATCTAACTTCAGGTATCCAAACTTAATCACTGGACGATGAATCTGAAATAATTTCAGGCTGTATATTCATGTTAACGCTACACTGTATGAATATAATATTCACACACACACACACACACACACACACACACGCAATACCAGAGACTCACTAAAGCACAATGGCTAACCAGATCATGTGTTGACTTCCAACGTTTCACAGGATTTAGCATTCTAATCAAAACACGCAAACCGACGTAATTATAATCTGTTTGTTCTGTGTGTGTGTATGTGTGGGTGCCTGTGTTTGTTTGTGTTCTGACCTGCAAACGTACTATTGCGATGCCCTTGAATTAAACGCTTGCAGTTTTACACTTTATTAGATAATATCTCTGTCGCACTGTTTCCTAGAAAACGGCAGTGAAGAGATGAAATTATTGTACTTACCTTGAATACCTCTGATGGTCCAGAAAAATACTACTTCAAAGATTGGGAACTGTTAAAAGGACGAAATAGAAAAGCAAAATAGAAAATGTAATTGCTGAATAGAGATCTATCTAAAAAAGTAATTGGTCATGATGTATTTTGTTCTATGCTTATATATCAAAAACAGGGGATTAAAAGCTGCCAGCGTTCTAAAGCAGAAGTCCCAATAATGCACCTGTACACTCAACAATTATTTCGTTGAATATTGTTATCTAATTCTGTGAATTCCAATATTACAGGGATTGTCTTGCTTCTGTATAAATGGGATCCTGATAATCTTACTTTTTTTTACCACCTACTGGGATGCCCGTTACCAATCAATACCAAAATAAAACAACATTATTAGATATAAATGTACACTGCATATAAACCCGTAACATAACGCAGTTTAATATTTTCAACTGCACTGTCGTACATCGTAATGATACAGTGGCACATTGATAATTTTCATCGCCAGTGGAAAGAGAAAATATCAATGAAAAAGTATAATGATTATTGCTATTACTGTATTTCTCCTCGTATGATATGCATGTCATTCATGATTATATTTTTTTTTTTCTCAAATGAAAAATCCAACGGGGAAAAAGCAAATGCAATGGAACTCCAACTAAAAACAGAGAGTGAGAAATGAACACAAACAACAGTATTACTGGACTGCATGATCCAAAGATATGACATGGTATAGCTCGTGTTATTTAGATGAACGTTATACACTCAATCGTGATTATGACTGCTCTCATCAAAAGGGAGAAATTGTGAAACAAAGAGACAAACAAAAGCTTTAGATATCGCGGTGACCAGTTTTTTCAGCTTTATTGTGAATGCATTTCGGGCAAACTCGGCTGGGATAATAAAGGGTGACAGTGTATCTGAAAGAATAACAATTTTCGTACTACATTGCAATGTATGTGTTTGAAGTGCAAATTTGATTAAGGAGAGCGTTTTCACTTTCTTAAAAAAGGTGGTTCTGTTTTAGCATCAAATTACTTTCATTTTTTGGACTCATTTCGTTTTTTAGAGAGTGCTTAAATAGCGATTGACAATCAAAATTAGGTTTGATATTTGGGCACAAATCGTGAATAGATATGCGTTTATACATACGTTGTCCCCATTGCGGTTGTCATGGGGATTTTGACTTTTTACACACCTGAAAAGATCCTAGTATATGCTCTCATGTCCGTTTCTATACAAGTAGCATCCCAACATGAGTTATACTGTATTACATTTTTTATTTTTTTTTTCGGTAAGGATCATGGAGTTATTGTATTGATGTAAAGTTAAATTTCTCCACCTGCGTGGGTATAGCCTAACATTTTTTCCTCTTTTGGATCTGAAATTAAACATGACGTATCTTTGCAATTTTTCGGGATCTGAAATTAAACATGACGTATCTTTGCAATTTTTAGGAATCACAATTGAGTATCTGAATATAAGAACGACCCAAGTCCATGGAAGACCATTTCGAGTAAACTTTAAAAAATTTCATATCTTTTTTATTTGTCCAATAATATTGTATTTAACTGTGATGGGAAGGCAAAATTGTATATACAAATTAGAACATATATTATTATGACAATTCACATTTACATTAATTGTGGAGAGGCCATTTTGTGTAATGGACTTGGGTCGTTCTTTGAATCATATGGACTCGGGTCGTTCTTTGAATCATATACATGATATTCTGCTGTAGAAATGAGAGAAGGACGAGAGAGGGCGCTATAATATGAATGTTAGAATGACCCAAGTCCTTCATTTTTACATTCATATAAGGCTCATTCATTTTAGGCACTTCCGGGGTTAATTAGGCTTTATCATTTATACACAAGATCAGTCCTTGCATAAGCTACAATTTCCCATGCCAAACTGAATTTGGCCAAAAATTGGACTTGGGTCGTTCTTACATTTTTTTTTTTTTGATAGATACTTTATTGTCTGCAAATCATTATACGTAAGTTAGATAATCATGAAGATGCAGGAAATATACAAAGTAAATTCAACGCAGAGTCGTTTGACTTGCATAAACTACGATATATATAAGTACATAATCATGAACATGTAGGAAACATATACAATAGATTTAACACAGTCTTTTGACTTGCATAAACAACGAAAAGAAAAAGATATAATATACAGCATGCATGTCTATGCAGCAGTGATAAGAATAACATTTATAGTTAAGAAACGATTATGCAGAGGGCCGCCATTATAAGCATTGCTAGTAAAGATGGCCGGCCCGAGGAAAAGATAGGGACGTACTAGATTCGTAACAATACAAATTCTGCTGCGAAGATAGCAGGGGAAAATAAACTCTGGTGTGTGATGGTGGTGGTGGTGAATATGCGTGCATGTGCTTGAAGGTGCACAAGGGCAGATAGGCTGGAATTTAGAATAATAGAATTGGTTTGCAGGAAGAGGGGACGATATGCGCTGTTGCTATCGGGAGACCAACATTAGTCATATAATTTATTTGTTTTTAGTTCGTATTTGAAGTATACTGTAATAAAATGTGCTTCTTTAAGTTTGCTTTAAATGAAAACAAGGAGGCACACTGTTTCAACTCCTCAGGAAGAGTGTTCCATGTATATATCCAGACCTTGATGTCTAATCGACTTTTGAGCAAGTAAAAGCTTCGGATTACTTAAATGAAAATCATGGGAACGACGGGTAGGGTATGAGTGAATATGGTCATTGGTTACTAGGGTATTATGAAAAAATGGTAATAAATTTCGAGTGTGTTTGTATAGTAATATGGCAGTTAGGTGTAGATGTATATCATGGGCCTTCAAAGTTTTTAGGCGATAAAATAAGGGATCAGTGTGAGCCAAAAAAAAATCGAATGTGTGCATATACGAAGAGCCTTTTTCTGGAGAAGAAAAATTGTGTTCAATTTAGTTTTGCTACAGTTGCCCCATATACTATTGCAGTACATTACATATTGTAAAAATAAGCTGTTATATAACATGATTAAAGTTTCATCATTAATTAAGTATTTCATTCTTCTTAAAACACCAGTTGCTTTAGATATTGCTGTTGTAATATTCTGAACATGAGTATTCCACGTTAGATTGCTATCTAGGGTCACACCTAGGAACTTGGTTGAATGTTTCTCAGCAATGTTTATATCATCAATAAAAATACTTTGAGGAAGGGTGGGTTGGGATTGAAACGTATAAAAGTGTATAAAATATGTCCTATCAATATTCAATGAAAGCTTATTACTTATATTCAGGTCTTCAATTGATAATTGATTGATTTTGAAAAATCACATAGATATCATACGCAATAAGACTCAAACAAAAAATATTGGGATACTTGGTCGACTTAAATCTCTAATAACAACCGTTGTTCTTAAAATGATATACAATGCAATTATTGCATGCTTTGTAAAATATGGTCTTTGCGTCTTTCACTCTGTGGTTGTGCTGCAATCTGAATGAAGGGTTTGTTTGCAAAAACCGATAAGTCCATTTTTGAAGATTTTGAAGTACGGTCCCTGTCATAAAGTACAAAATAATACCTTTTAAATGATATATTGGTCACTACATATAAAGGTACATTTTTGAAGTTATGGTCAAAAGAAGCAAACATTTTCTTATTATTCTCTTTATTTTTCTTGAACTTTAATGACAAATATTGGCAAATATTGGCAAATATTGGCAAATATGGACTTATCGGTTTTTGCAAACAAACTCTTCAAATATATAATGAGACAGACCTTTTAAACTTCAGAAACGTGCAATCAGGGTTATTAACTATTAAACTTATTTAGCCCTCACTTCACTAATCTTTCATATCTAAAAGATTTTAACGTTGCATAATAGAAATAAACATATTTTAGGTAATCATATGTTTGTATGTCATAGAAAGCTTTTACCAAATTACTGCTGCATTATTTGACTTTAAATTGCCATATTCATTCATACCATACTAGAAACGAGGAGAATTTTCACATGCCAAAAGTAAGAACAACGTTATATCAAAAATCTGTGTTTCATCAAGGTCCGCTTATATGGAATTCAATGCCAGATGATATTCGTAAAGTTGTCACTTTTAATGTATTCAAACGTAAACTTAAGGGGAGTTTATACAAAGTTATCATTCCTAACTTCTTGATACGCATGGCTGGCATTATTTCATCTAATGATTATAACTCACTTTGTGTTTGTACTGTCTTCGTAATGTAATGTAGTGTTTTATGTATCATTGCTGTAATTCTTTTTGTTTTGTTATTACATCTGTATATTTGCTCATCTCTCGTTGTCTGAAAATATGAAAATGATTACCATCAAATGCATTTTTACTGAGTATCTGATTCGGCCAGATTTTAAGGAATTTTTTTAATTCCTCGTTGAAGGAATCCCTTCAGCTTTATGTATTCCATAGATCCGTCTTTACTCTGTGCTTGTCATGATTGTTAATCATTGTCATTCTCTGTTGTTGTTGTTTTTTATGCTGAACAAAAATAAATTCAATTCAATTCAATTCTTATTTTATCTACATTGCAATGTGTGTCGGTTTGGTAAAGATTGGTTACAACTGCTCTATCACGTTGATGTGACAGCGACGCTGCAATGATTAATAGTTAAAGTTTATCTCGGTTTTAGGGTGCATTAATTTGTTGTTATTCCTTTTAATGTAATCAATATGCATTTGTCGATCATCGCACCAATGACAGCTTAGGACCAGTATATGATTGACTGTTGCGATACTCCCGCCATGTCCTTCTTTTGAAGTCACATAATGTAACCGAATGAATTTAATTTTGGAATGTGTTTCGTAAGCGTTCTCTTGAGGCATCGATTTTACTGCGTGCTAGTATTTCATACGTGCTCTCGTCCTCGCAGTTACAATTTCTTCCGCTGGAAAGCAGCTCGACAGTGTATCACTTTTGAAGACGCTTGGCTAATTGTCTCTGTGGGCTTTCGCCCTTGGTGATTGCATCAAAATGATTTAGGCTTTTCTTTCTCTCTCTCCCTCTCTCTCTCCCTCTTTTCCCTGTTTTTTGTTCCCCTTTTTCTCACTTTCGCTTTCTTTCTTTTTTCTATTCCCTACTTTCCCTGTTTCCCGCACTCTTTGTAGTTGTAAGCTTTTCACCCCCTTATTTCCCCTTTTCCTCAGAGGTACTCATATATACAAGCATAGTCTTTTGAGTGGGTACCTCCACCTTATTTTTTTCCGCGCATTGTGTATATTATAGAGTGCATGTACTTTTTTTTTTGTACTGATCATGTAGACATGAATATGTTGTTAATCCTGTCTGGTTATGTATATTTCATTACTCGCATGTCAAATTTATAATAACCGATTCTTGTACATTATGTTCGAAAAAAAAAGTGAAAATAAAGTTTGAATTGAATTGAATTGAATGTGTAAGGACAAGCTGCACACGGGTGCCTGAAGTGGACAGTTGTACAATTAATACGTAAACCAGAATTTTAAGTTAAATTTCTTCCAATTTACCGTTGTTATTCTTTTTTGTGGCAAATCTTCTGTTTCTAATATCACTTTCATAAACATAAGTTGCGGATGATATTCGCGTTGTTAATGCCACTTGTTCGTTAAATTGGAGCATGACCACAGTAATGCACATAATTTCGACAATGCATTATCCATATGACCTCCAAATATACGCATGTGGTCGAGAAGTCTTTTCCCCCCTTACGGGGAAGCATTACGTCATAGGAGGGGCGTGTGCTGTTTCTATGACGATTATCCGTCTTATTAGGACGGGCAATTCAAAAAGAACAAGAAATTAAACCAAAAAGGAGTGCGGAATATTTCCAGAGTTTGATGAGAAGGCAATCTTTATTGTATTGTCCGACTTTTTTTCTTTATAGGCCGACAATTCAGCGATGAGTTTAACTTTGATATTAACGGACTATAAGAATTTTTGCTGTTGTGATTGTTGTTTTTTTTTTATTGTAACGTTCAGTTCAATTTAATTTGATTCAACTCCACTCACGTTATTCATAATCATTACCAAAAAAAAAAAATATAAACAGTTTAAAATTTGTTGGGGAGTTCACAGAAAAGGCTAATGTGAACACTGCATGACAATGTCATGCGTAATTTCCGGTTATAGAGTACTACATGCTTACCACCCACAAATAATATGCAAAATGCCGTTGACAAAAGGCATAAATAAAAAAGGATAGCCAACATTCAAGTAAAGCTAGATTAGATTGGTCATTTCTGGAAACATCCAATCATTGTTGTCTGTACATTACTCAGAATACCATACTATTCTTACGGCTTCTGTATTCCGTTTCCTTTTCACAAACACCGACTACTCGGGGCCTACAGCCAAACAAGCTTGCTTTCATGTAGGTCCCATCATACTTCTCTTTGTTCAACCCCATTCGATTTCGACTAGTTATCATTTCAATTGATGTGATATTACCATGTATATGGTTCGGTTGTTTGTTTGTTTGTTTGTTTGTTTGTTTTGTTTGTTTTTTGTTTTGTTTTGTTTGTTTTTTTGTGTTGTTGTTGTTGTTGTTTTTTTTTTTGGGGGGGGGGGGGTTGCACATTGTTTACAAGGTAAAAGAACCTGTATCATTATTTCTGATGTGACATTCATGCGCGAGAAGTATGAAAATAAATGAAATGAAATGAAACGAAATGAAAGAGACGTGGTCTCAACAGAAGACGGGCAGTATTGTACGTAATACCGTTTTGCGACCAATATATACTCGGAAGTGCCGTTAGTCAATAGATTTCGAAATTAATCTTGCAAAGTAGGTTTCTGTATGATAATGCGCGTGGTGTTAGATACAACAAGTGCGTGCTCTATCCTGCAAAATCCTGAATTATTCATCAACAAATATAGAATCACCACGAGTCCCATGTTCTATCTCCGAGGGTACCGGCCGAAGTGATATAGAACTGCATAAGGGATAATTTAGTTTGGATTCATCGTCCAATACTGGTCCATCACTAGAGCATACACTAATGTAATAAAAAGACCCCTCGTTCTATATGTGACCGTGCACCTCAAAACGAACATAAAGTCGCACACAATGATTTTGTGTGAGGACTGAAAATAAGTAAAATGGGTCAACCTAACCGAACTTGACTTTTTCATATTTTCTGAAAGAGCGGGTCTTCTTTTACATTATGCTAAAATTTGGTATCATAAAACGGGCAGGAAAGTGTGTTTTTTTAGCAGTTTATCTCGAACAGTTTTGGTAGAATAGTGTGATTAGGTGTGTCTTTAGAATCCTTTTTTTATTTCTGAAAAACCTTGTCCACACTCTTCGCTTTCAACTCTAATAGCTTTTGAAAGGATAGTGCTACTGCTTTGAAAGTTGGCATTAATCACGGACAGAATGTATTAATGAGGCATGCTTAATTTCAGATTAATCTAATAATCTCTTCATTGTTGTTACTCTGGTGGTTTACTTCCTGTTTTTTGTCCCATTCATCGCACAGCCAGCACGGTTTGGTAAAGATTAAGCGCTTGAATAGACACTGTACTTCAGAGCCTCTTTTCTCAGTTCACACTTTTCCCGAGAGTGTGCTTTCTTTCCCATATTTAGATAGGTTAGGAGAGTCCATCTTATTTGAGTTATACATCATTTTAAAGCTTAAAGTCTGTTCTTTCACAATATGGTCTTAACTAAAAATTAATGTCTGGCGACTTTTTGTTTGTTTTGAGGTGCAGGGTCACATATGCACTTTTCGTATGCAATATATGCCCTATACCAGATGCACTTCTGATCCCTTCTATCTGTTGTAAGATACAAAAGTGTGTTGCATTTAAGACAAAATTAACTCCAAATTCATATGTCAAACTTTGAACACCAAAAAATTGAAAATGAACGCTTGGAGCATCCAAATTTCAATGGAATCTTGAATGACTTATCTCTTATTTACACAATCAATTAATCGATTGATAATATGTAAGCCCTTTGTGTGGCATATGTCACTGAGTGTAATTCGCTTCATGAAGGCCTTAAATTTATTCAAATTCATGACATTCTTCCGCCGAGGTACTTTTTCTTATAATGCAAGTGATTTAAAAATTGCCCTACCTTAAACATCAAGTATATCAAAATTTGAGTAGTACCCATGATAAAAAAAATAAAATAAATCATAGGCGTTGTAGGATTCGAACCGGCTGGTTCTAATCCTTTATACCAGCAAGTGTTGGTATTAATCCTACAACGTTGATCAATTCAGGGTTTATAATATGCCTCGATGTTGGGCAATTATTTGTCAATCAGTTGCGTCTTGCGTTTGTACCTTTTCCTTTCAATGTCTCTTATAGTTCTCTCTCTCTCTCTCTCTCTCTCTCTCTTTCTTTCTCTCATGGTCCTGAGGGACTAATTTTATTCAAGTGATAAGCTTTCCAATATGTCTCTAAGATTTATGTCTGCTAAGATTTATCCCTTGCAGTTGTATTCTCCCTGCAAATGCTATATATTGAAGAAATATGAATCCATTTCCATTATTTTCTAGAATCATCAGCAGTTCTCTTACGAATAAATCGTAAAATTTATTTCATCAAGTTTAAGTTCTTTTCCACGGCATAATCCGTGTTATATTGAACGCAATTCAACACTAAAAGGTTAAAATGATATTCGCTCGCTTTGTTTCTAGTATAGCAATTATGATAAAATTGAATCAATATGCATTTCCCAATACCCGTTATCTTTCAAGCGCCTACATGCTTCGTTTGCATCGTGTTTTATTGAGTTATATTAGGACATTATAAATTTGAAATGACTTCGTACATCACTGTGAATTAAAGAACTCGGCATAGTACTTTGCGTGACTCGTCATGCATTGGATCTTGTTTATACAAACAGAGTAATTATCCTCGATTACTTCGCGGTAGACGCGATGATGCATAAGGTTATAAGTGCAAACTCAAGGTCTTGACCATAGAGGGTTTTCTTTTTTCACCTCAAGTTATCGGTAATCGCGTTGTGTCGGCCTGGAGACAACAAATTTGTCTGTTGCTAAAGAGATGTGCAAATACAATATCGTAACATCGCAGTTTTCACGGTTAGGCTCAAAGAGTATTCCTCCATCTAATCATGGATATCCAATCACCTAATGGACCTTTATTAGATTCTTCTCTTCACCCGATGACGTCACAAGATTGACGTCGGCTAAAAGAAAAAAAAGCAAATACCAAACAGAAACAAAGAGAAACAAAGCTGCTGCACAGTCGCTTAAAGCAGTAAATCAAAAGGACAAACGTGAACTGTTTGATAAAATGTATGATATCTATATTATAATGCATGTACTATAGATAATTAAACAAATTAGTAAATTTACATTTTGTATTTGCTTGTCTGTGGTAGAGTGTAATACACTAGTAGTGCATTTCTCATATCTTATACTCGTGTGCCTGCGTATTAGATTATTATGATATAGTGTTCTTCTGTCAATTATCAAATATAGGTTAGTCATATTCTATTCGAAAATGAATACATTGTGGGCCTATATCTTTTTTTCCATTTCTTTGCTTGTTTTACGGATGTATGGGTCAATTTTGTGGATAGCACATCTACAGTAATGATTGTTTTCAGAAAAATTACAAGAGGGACTTTATGCAAATGATATTGTAAATACCAGCTAAATACGGTAGTCACTATGACCACATGTTGTGGGTTATCAGATATTGAATTACACACACACACACACACACACGCGCGCGCGCACACAGGAAAGGCCTCAAGCCGGACTAAGACCTCGTTGGTAAGAATAAACAATGCTTTTGGCCTGTCAGTGTGTGTGTGTACATATAAATATATATATACAAACACACACACACACACACATATATATATACCGGGTGTCCCCCAAAATGCGGAACGGTGGATTTTCAGTACCGCGCGTTCTAAAAGTGATATATTTTTTGACATCATTAGAAAGAGCATCTTCCGCAAAAAAAACATGATACCAAAATCATTAAATTTGGTTCAGTACTTTTTTTTTTTCTACGCCAATTTCTGTATATGCAGTCATTTTCAATTTTTTGCGACTTATGAGATAATAATTTGGGTACGACACGCGATCCATACGGTGAATTGTGTAAGCTCGTTGATCCATGTCAACAAAAGATACAACTTACATATTGGGAGCGAGCGCGCACACACACACACATAGACACACACACACACTGTTTTTTCCTGGCCCGTGCCCAATGTGAAAACTGTATCTTTTGTTGTCATGGGTCACCGAGCTTACACAATATTCACCGTATGGATCGCGTGTCGCACTCAAATTATCTCATATTTAAAGTCGCAAAAATCCGGCGAAATTTGACAATGACTGCATTTTCATAAATTGGCGTAGAATAAAAAGTACTGAACCAAATTTAATGATTTTGGTATCAGAGTCTTTTGCGGAAGATGCTCTTTCTAATGATGTCAAAATATGTATAACTTTTTTGACCGCAAGGTACTGAAAATCCACCGTTCCGCTTTTTTGGGGACACCCGGTATATATCATATATTATATATACTTACATGCGTATATATGTGTGTGTGTGTGTGTGTATGTGTGTGTGTTGGGGGAAGCCTGTATGCATGTGTGCAGATTAAGAAGATCTCTTGAGATACCAGATGTCACAAAGGTCGAGCTCCCTAGGGCATTTTGGGTCTTCATTTGAGTGACAATGCCAGTCGATGCGTTAAAAGAGGTGATTACAAATTGGACGGTAAAACGTTTCCATTGCCTCGCTGAAATTGACGAATTTTACAAATTGAAAGTAATACCTCCTCCACTTTTAGTCACTATGAATGTATTTAAGAAATTATTTACAGTTGAATAGCGGTAGATGCCCAGCGTAATTAGATCATACCCCGTAGGCAATTTTCCAATTATTATAATGGTAGGTTATAGGCAGGTAAACTAACGCTGGTCACGCTCGATCTGGTGATCATACCGTAAATGGTCGAAATGTCTCAGCGGAGAAATTAATCAATTCAGGCGAGAATAGGAAAGGATAGGCGTATATATATATATATATATATATATACATACATATTCATATATATATATATATATATATATATATATGTGTGTGTGTGTGTGCGTGTGCGTGAGTGTGTGTGTGTGTGTGTACGTATTTGTGTAACACTTTACCCGTCATCGAAATTCTTGATATTATCATAAGAGTTTGTGTAATTATTGTTCACAAAATTCGTCGCTATCTTAATAACTTTCCTGTACATACTGCATCGAGAGTTTGATGTTGTACACAAGTATGATTGTTGTGTTATGTAGTGTTATAACAAAAAAAAAAATCATACGTGTACAAGTTTTGTGAGCTATAAACATCGATGTATAAGTATATGCAGCTGATTGAACAAAACCAAACAACTACACAGTTGCAGTACAAGTTAAAACTCACAGTTTTATAGTTGCCGGATCAATAGCGTACACTTTTAATGTTTTTGCGAGGTAAATTCACGCAGGCACTTACACACTGTACTATCTAAAATCATACCAATGTCAGGTTGCTCATGTAAAACCGAACGATGGAAATCCTAGTCCTTCTTGGCATTTCATTACCAGTTCTGCGTTTTGTCGCATCACATGCAATGACATGGTTACAAGAAACCAAAACCCAAAGAGCAATGTGGATTGAGTGAAAGCGACAACATTAGTAGAAGAAATCTATGAAAGTTTGAGGAAAATCGGACAGTCGATGCAAAAGTTGTGATTTGTTAAAGTTTTGGTAATGGAACCGCTGGATTAGTTAGCTGTATCACTTTGGATTATGTCAACTTTTTCTTTTCTTTTCTTTGTGATGATGGAAATAAATAAATTATTGAATTGAATTGAATTGAATTAGGAGACTAATAGAGGTTATAGCATCATGTGTGGACAACAAATATAAAGAAAATAAGAAGGGAATTCCACTAAAATTCCCTTTTCTCACACAGTGAAAGAGCACTAGACTAACCGCTTTCAGAAACCAGGAATAATAATTGCTACCCTTAACTATGTCAGTATCAAGTTGAAGGAATGTGTAATTTTCAATAAAAAAAAAAAAAAATTGGTGGCATTCCCTTAACACTTTCGTTATTGTTGTCCACAGACGATGTCATAACCGCTAGCAAACTCCTCATCCAGCGGATCTCTGTCGTTCGGTAGCAGAAGTTTAGTTGTTTTTTTTTTTCCTGGACTGCAGTTGCTACGTTCGTCTTTAAGAAACAAAACAGAAGGAGATTCTTAGTTCTTACTAAGAAAAGTTTAAAATAACACCACCGACAGACTGAGGTGCAAGAAAAAAAAAATAGTTTAGTGGACGTGTTAATAATGTGAAGAGCAAAGAATGAATTTAGGAGCAAATCCAACGAAAGTAAAAGCATGTTGGAGAAATATGAAGGAATGTGCATAATGAGCAAAATAATCTGAGAAAGGAGGCGAGTGAAATAAAAAAAGAGTAAGAGAGAGAGAGAGAGAGAGATAAAGGGAGATAAAGATGAAGGCAGGAGCGAGGGAGAGGAAGAGGGGATATTGGAAATAAATGATTAGAACACAGTTGTTATTAGGAGAAAAGGCACAAAACCTCTTTTAAAGGACCAGGGGAACCTCAAATATTGATTTTATATACGTCATTAAAAACAAACACAATAAAAAGAACGATATTAACAAAAATATTGTCAGTTGTGATATTGTTAGAGAAGGGAGATTCGAGGCAAAATGCTGCTATATCATACTTATAATTCATTTCATTTATTTTCATATTTCTCAATGAATAATTAAAACTACATCAAATGTAACAAAATTGAATAGTACATGATGTCCAACTAGGAGACATACTTAGAATACTGTAAACATATAACACATAGTGGTCGATCGATAAAAGTTGGAATATGGGAATGAATAGTAAAGAAATATGGAGGAACCTGTACTAAAAAGCAAGCTTGTGGAGCGTAAGTCCCAATTAGATGCGAGCTACAGATTGATATGAGGAGCACGGGTACAACAGATGACTGAAACATAGAGAAAAAAAATACAAAAAACAAATTTACAGGGACATTGCAAATTCTTCTTTCATGCAGGTTTGGGGGGGGGGGGGGGGTCGCATAGGCCAATTATTGTAAGCGGATGAGCCGTTATCATTTTGGCAGTACAGTGTAATAACAAATGTGGATCAGTGTATAATGATAATGGCACCCGGTTTGAATAAACAGTTTTAGAAAATCATGCATTCGGTAAACAACAAAATGAAAGTGAACAATTAACAAACCAGTCGACGGTGAAACGGTGATATATTTTAGCTCTATAAGATACTAAGCAATTTTAGATGATAAGTTCCTTTTCACGTCTTCAGCAGTTCATTTCCTGTTTTTGATTTCCATAACTCGCTCTTATACCCCATTTTTTGAACTACTACCACATGTTTGATTGGACGAGATACTGTCAATTGACTAATTTCTTTAAACAGTAAAATAACGGTTACTTACCATCATATTTGATAATCAGGTATTCCTTAATTTGCGGTATTTGCTTCCAAACTCAGTCATCAGCCATTCCGATACTTTAACCCGGCAAGGAGGTGGCAAATGTGTCAATTTGGCGTTTTTGGCGTGTATATGAAATTTGCAAATGCAATTCGTTGATGTCACGGGATGGCTCTCAATGTCGCCGTGTTAAAAATAATAATAATGATAACAAAACTGATACGGCTAATTTCAGCGACGGTCAGATGCATTAATTGGTGAAACGAACTGGCGGATTTCAGTCGACTGAGCGAGCACTTATTTGCGCACGGATGAAGAGCTCGACGCTTACACATTGAATAAACTATCGTCTGCGCAGGGGTGTCCAGGAATCGTGGGCACCAGAGTGGGAAATCCCGGTTGTGTGACCCTGCAGTCTAGTAGTGAAAAGTCGGCGTGAAATAAAAAGCGTTATAATTCATTGCAAGCGACCCGATGAGAGTTTGATCCACTAATGAACGAAGCAATCATCCTAAAATCAGCTTTTCAAAGGACGTGGATTAGATTCAACTCTTTCCATCTCACGGTCACAGGGAAACTGTGTCAGTTCTGGCTGATGAAGGATGATTATAATCATTGGTCTGTGTGTTGTTATTCCGCCTGTCGCATCCATCATTTGGCAAAGAGCGGGGAGGACGGGAGGTCGGGTTGTCACCACTCATTATCAGGTAAAAAAATAATAACAAAAAATGATTAATTAAATGGTATAACATCCTGCCCGTCAAACCCGAACCTAATACAGATCTTGCACCATACTATATTAGCTGTGCTTGTGTCGACATGAAGAAATTATTGTTCATATTGACCCTTAAGAAGACGTGTATGAGTCGAAAATTGGTTTGAATAAAAGAATTGTTGGACTAAAATGCATTTCTATTCTATTTCACCATCTTTTATATTAACATATATACATATATATATATATATATATACATATATATATGTAATATATGTATGTATATAATAGTGTGTGTATGTGTGAGTGTGAGTGTATATACATGTAGATTTGATAGACAAAAAGTACAATTTGACACTAAGAGCATGACACATAAACTAGTAAGTCTAGTGCAATGTGCTCTTTTTGACCGATTTATTGGGATAATTTCGTCATGCAAGTGTATGTTAATAGGCCTATAAATGATTTCTGCTAAAATCTAAGAACACTATTATGGCGTCAAAGCCATCAAAAGTATACCTTTGACAATTCCAAGAAAAAAAAAGCATGCAAATAGGGAAGTAAGCCATCAGTCATACGAAAACTTACATCAGTTCAGGGTACTATCTAACGTTGTCGATTGCCACTCTTTGTTCACTGGGCTGCAATGTGCGGTGATATAAATAAAAACATCAAAGTATCCTGTATCTTAGTGTTTCAAAACCCTGGACTCTACTGGAGTGAAGGTATAAAAGAAAATCTACTCATACTTGGATTTTCGCATTCAGTGACTAAAACAAATTTAGGCAATTAACAGTCTTTTCAACTGAAGTTGTCTTTCAAGACTATTCATCTCGCTGTTATCATTTAACCACGGTTTCTTTTCCTTTGTTTATCACGTTCATTTTTGCACAATATTATTACCATATCAAAATCCAGGACATATTACTTAAAGGGGAAGGCTAGTAACTGATCAGTGGGAATCAGTGGAAATACTGGGAGATGATTGTTACAATCCTTATGGGATTCATTCAAGAGTTCATTGTATATCTATTGTTGTGTGAAAATGATTTGCTTCAGAACGGTCTCATATTCAAGTAATGTGCAGATTAATGCTCCGTTACTGACCAGGGACGCTAACCTGGAAGCATTAATCTGCACATTACTTGAATATGAGACCATTCTGAAGCAAATCATTTTCACACAACAATAGATATACAATGAACTCTTGAATGAATCCCATAAGGATTGGAACAATCATCTCCCAGCATTTCCACTGATTCCCACTGATCAGTTACTAGCCTTCCCCTTTAAATCATCCAATAGTGAGAAACAGTGCTAATGATGCGTTAGGGAAGTTCGTATTTTTCATAACAGAAGAATTTCAAAAGGCAGCCCAATTGAACTGTATCATTTATTCAAGTAAATGATGTATCCAAGAAAACATGTAAGAACCCTTATTTTTAAGAAGATATATGCATGCATTGACAGTACGAATTACAGTAATTGAAATTTATAAGATAACAACAAAAACACTCTGTAAAATGAAAATGCTTGAAATGCGGAATACAAAAAAAAAGCAGTGCATGTAGGATGCATTCCCCCAAACACAATAAAACAATCACAAAATTGACCTGCTATTTATGAAATGAAATGCAGAATTGCATGAATTAAGAATAGACTAGAAATGTCGCTATGGCGACTGGTATGCCTCCGCCATAATGCATGGTTCTCCCAATAGGTCTATAGTACATGTGGACAATGTGTGATTACATTTTCACAAAATTGGCAAAATATTAAAATGACATGTTTGTCACAAATGTATCGAATGTTCACCTTCCTTGACCTATGTTTAATTGGATGAATAGGAGAGCATGTATTTGGGGATTTAAGAACTTTAACTTCGACTTTGACCCTTTCATAAGTTTACGCACTTGAGTAATTGTCAAGGTATGGAGAAAAAGTGCAATTTCAGTATTGAACAGTAAATTGTTATCATTTTCATTTGGCCTTTGATTCATAAGAGAATCAATGTCAGGCAGAACATACATAAATATGTACTAAGTTTAAAGATAACTTGAGCCACTTCCGAGATATGGAGAAAGAAGTAAGTTCAGCACTTTTACTTGATCTTTGACCTTTTGACCTTTGACCTTCTTTGCCAAAAAAAAAAAAAAAATCCCAGACAATCTCTAGTGAGTTATACATGCATACATCAAGTTTAAAAAAAAAAATAATCCTGCTGGCATTGCATAAATACAAGGAAAATAGTAAAATTTTGAAGTATTGCCCTTGACCTATGACCCCTGACCTTTGACGACATGAACCCCAAATTCCCTAGATAACCACTGCCAGTCAGTACATGCATATATACTTTGTTCCATAAAGATACCATGAACAATTTCCAAGATACAGAGAAAAAAGTGAAATTTTAACATTTTACTTGACCTTTTGACCTTTGACCTTTTGACCTCATGACCCCAAACTTTCACCAGAGAATCTTAATTGGGTAATTCATGTATACACTAAGTTTCAAGAAAATATCTTCAGGTATTGCATAGATATGGGGGAAATAGTGAAATTTTAAGCATTTGACCTTGACCTTTTGACCTTTGACCTTGAGCATGTGCACCCAAAAGTTGATAGGCACAACTTCACCCCCTGATACACATACATGCCAAGTTTCATTAGGATACCTCAAAAGGTTTTGATAGTTACCCTGTCCACAAAATTCATTACGGACGGACGGAAGGACAGACGGACGGACGGAAGTACGGACGGACGGACGGACGGACGGACAACCCGAAAACATAATGCCTCCGGCACCACTTCGTGGCGGAGGCATAAAAACCAACTAGCCCTACATAACCACGCAGATAAATCTTAACACTATAATGGCCTGTTGCAAGAATATAGGTCTAATTAATAAAAAAATAAAGATGAGGAGTTAGGCAGAGAGCGAGGGAAAGAGAGGGAGAGACAGAGAGAGAGAGAGAATAAGTTCATAACATGATGTGCAAATTAAAAAAAAAAATGTACTACGAATTGCCCGGGTCCCTGCCTTCGTCAACACAGTGTACAAACAACACCCGCCGTTTCGTAGGGATTGCAGTCATGTGTTTCGAATGGTGCATGTAGGCACTGAGCGACGTTTCTTTCTTCACCGGTACACGTCACATCATCCAGTAAGAAATAGCCAGAGCCCCGGCCGAATTTAGCGCAGCAAGAGGCTTCCAAGGCCCCGACGTAGCCAAGCATCCGACAAATGATGTTTGCATCACGTATGTCCCAGTTGTCGTCACAGACCGTGCCCCATCTTCCCTCAAATAGAACCTCTACTCGTCCTTCATTATCGCTGCTTCCATTAACAAGACGGATATCGAGTCTTGGAGTCTAAGGGGAAAATAGTTAATCTAATGGTACATGGAATTATCACTTGCGATCTATTATAAGAGGTGCTTAACGGTAGAAAAACAAGCAAAATATACCACTGATGCCCATGATAAATTATATTATTGAATTTTTGACGTGATTGTCATTGTCTAACTAATTTAGACTAAATAATTTGAATTGAGTTGTGTTTCTCAGCTACATATTAAAGTGTATTGTGTTCTGTATCTTAGATGAGTCCATTTTACTGTAGTTAGAGTCAAAGCTTCTTCCAGAGGTGTACATCTAGCTATCAAAAGTGCTGTTAGCTACGTTACACTTTAATGCTTACTTACGTTTGGGCGAGCAAATGACGCCTGCGTCTTCGTTATGATTACAATCATCATTGCCAAAGCCCGGATACCGACAGAGGGCCAGGTGACTTTCCTTCCCCGTACACTCCATGTCGTCAAGGAGGATGCTGCCAGAACCCCGGCCAAAACGACTACAGCAAGTGGACTCCAGGGCACCGTCGTAACTTAGCAACCGGCAAGTGATGTTTGCCTGCTCCATCCCCCCCCCCCCCCATGTCGTCACAGACTGTTCCCCACCAGCCACGCTCGACGGCAACTTCCACCCTACCTTCCCTCTCGTTCCTGCCCCCGACAAGGCGGACATCAAATTGACGTGCTGTCGATAACAACATGCAAGATGTATATTGAAAACAGTTACTTTATTATTGCACAGTACATGTATTCATATGTATTGATCGTGATAAGTATAACTTTTTATATGAACTATTCTAGTTCAGGAACACTACAAAATGTGTGAAATGATACATTTTCAAGTGTCAAATAAAACTCAAATTATAGATAGGGTCGCCGCCAGGCACTGATAGTTGTGGTTTGTGTAACTCAATCATTTTTTTTTTTTTTTTTTTGGCAAAGTCTACCTGGAACTTGATCTGATAATGTCAGCTGTAAACTTACTTAAACGTTTTGATGAATTTCCGACGAGACTCCTCAAATTTTTAAGTAGCAAGAAGCCAGTTGAGATATCAACGGGTTTTTATTTTTTCAAAGCAATGGTACTTACGTGGGGTCTCACATACAGCAACTGCCACCTCGTCGCATTCACGCGACCAAGAGCCGTTATACTGGCAGTCAGCTAAGTTTTGTCCTGATCCGGCACACTCTACGTCGCCCATTACGAAATCCAAAGTCCCGCGGCCGTAAAAGGAGCAGCACGGGAACCAACTGGTCCCCTCATACCCGAGCGTCTCACAGACTACCGCGGCTTCGTCGTAGCCTCAGTTATCCCTGCAGATCGTGTCCCATTCTCCATTGTACAAAATCTCCACTCTCCCCGATGTCGGTCGCGTTGACCCGACAAGGCGGACGTCAAATTTTGGCTTTGCTGTACCAATCACCGAGGTGAATACAAAAGTGTAGGATACGCAAATTAGGCAAAGAGAAAATATTAGACAAGGAAAAAAGTACTAAAACGGCAAATAGAGCTTTTCTACTAATCACCACTCGTATGTTTAAAGACATATAAATCGGCCATGTAATTGGAAATCTTTTCAGTTGTGATTTCCCTAGTCTTTTCAGAAATTCAGAATTCAAACCGATGTGCCAAAATTAAGTAAAATAACTGAGTTTTTGTCTCTTAAAGGGATAGTACAGTATTGGTGGAGATGAGAATTGGGCTTTTAACTTTTTGCGAGATACCAAGAAAACACTTATGATATAGTACAGAGCATACTATTTTAAGAGGAATTCAAAGTTTATTTGATGAAAATCGGGTTTGGAATGACTGAAACATCCAAAAACAAAGTGAAACAAAGCGATCGTAATAAAGTGTGGGTCCCACACTTTATTAGAATTGCTCTAGGCTTTTTTGGATATCTCAGCCATTTCAAAACCAATTTTTATCAAATAAATGTTGAATTCCTCATAGAATTACATGCTCTTTCAATGCTCTTTCATATTTCATGAGAGGTTTCTCACTATCTCACCGAAAAATGTTAGAAACCTGAAATTAGGTCTCAACCAAAACTGTACGATCCCTTTAATGCTGACGCTTACGCTCATTAGTGCATATGACACCTGCATCCTCGCTGTGTCCGCAATAGTGATGTCAGATGTGCACTTCAGTAGGGTGCCTTCGGATCCGTCACGGAATAGATCACTCATTAAGATTCTGCCAGAGCCTACCCCGAATCTGGCACAGCAGGGCGCCTCCAACGCCTTTTCGGAACCGAGCATCTTGCAGACAACTGTGGCATCTTCAATACTCCAGTAGTCGTCACAGACTGTGCCCCACACTCCTTCGTGGCGAACCTCCACTCTTCCTTCATACTCATTACTTCCATCGACAAGACGAATTTGAAAACCTGGAATTAATGACACGGAATTGAATTATTCAAGTGAAATACTTATTTTTCATGTTGAATACAAATACCTAAAGGATGAGTTTTTTATCAACATCTCAGATATTAACACATAATAGATATCATTTCAATTCAATTCAATGTTTTATTTCATTTTTCGACAAAAAAAAAAGATATGAACATCACTTTTTTGATAACAGAAGTGCAAGTATGTCGGCAATTCGGTCCTGTCTCTAATCCATTCAGACAAAATAAGTAAGTTTGGATTCAAAATGATCCCTGAGAACACACATGAGGCCTGTGAAACTTATCTTTATCATTTTATCAAGATAATTAAGAATTAAAAAACAAACAAACAAAAACTTCCAAATGTGTTTCCTTACAACAATTAAGTGAAGATGATTTTTCTTTTTTTTTTCTCTCTCTCTCTCTCTTTTTTTTTTTTTTTTTTGGATAGGACACATAGGACACAAAAAATTCCTAAACCCAACAGGGTAAGGGATAAAAAAAAACAAAAAAAAACAAATAAGAAACAAGGCTTTTATGCTTTCCTTTCCCTTTGTGAAACAGATCTCTACAAATTAAGGCCACACGTGTTGTTGGTTTCGTTCGCTGTACAAATGAATTGATATCAGTGCTCAATACATTACCTTCATCTAGAGTAGAGCACACAACGCTTGCATCTTCCTCGTGAACGCATTTATGGGACTTAAAGCCTCGATGCTCACAATCGGCCAAGTTTTCCTCCTGCCCATCACATGACACGTCGTCCAATATGATGCTGCCCGAACCGGGACCGTAGCGGGCCTCGAGAGGGGCTGCCGCAGCCTCTAGAAAACCCAACATACTGCAGACGACGTTTGAATAATCTATACCCCAGGAGTCGTCACATACCGTGCCCCATTCTCCATTGTATAGAACTTCAACTCTTCCTTCTCTGTCGGCAGCTCCTCCGACAAGACGAACCTTCGGTATCTGTCCTGTTCAATATGCCATTTGGTATCATAACGTACAAATTAGACATTTCACAATCACTCATTTTGGTTGATTTTAAGCAAAAACAAAGCAAGAAACAAAGCAAAAAATCAATAGACAATTGAAGACCTGAATATAAGAACGACCCAAGTCCAATTTTCGGCCAAATTCAGTTTGACATGGGAAATTGTAGCTTATGCATGGACTCATCTTGTGTATAAATGATAAATCCTAATTACCCCCGGAAGTGCCTGAAATGAATGAGTTAAATCTTATATTAGTGTAAGAATGAAGGACTTGGGTCATTCTTACATTCATATGATAGCGCCCTCTCTCATCCTTCTCTCATCTCTTTAGCAGAATATCATGTATATGAATCAAAGAACGACCCAAGTCCATATGAATCAAAGAACGACCAAGTCCACCACACAAAATGGCCTCTCCACAATTAATGTAAATGTTAATTGTCTTAATAATATATGTTCTAATTTGTATATACAATATTGCCTTCCCATCACAGTTAAATAGAATATTATTGGACAAATAAAAAAGATATGAAGTTTTTTTTTTTAGTTTGCTCGAAATGGTCTTCCATGAACTTGGGTCGTTCTTATATTCATATACTCAATTACATAGCATCATTCTTCTGTTTACGGAATGTCGTACCTTGACGTATACTGCAAAGACACATTCCTTCATCGCTTCATATTTTTCAGAGATGATGTTAATTTCATATAATTTGGAATCATAGGACACTGCAATGAGATTGAAGCAATGTCTCAACATTTACCTTGACAGTCCTCAGTCGATGTCTTGTTTGCAAAGTAATGTATCTGTGTGGGTTCTTTCGATACTAGGGAGCTTTACATTTTGACGCGCGGACGTGTAAGACGACGCTTGAGCTGGACGTTCTCCTCTTCCCTGCGTCATGCTGAAAAGTAGCTTTAGATTACGCTGGGACTCAACGTATGAAAAAATAAAATGGCGCCCCCATATGATCGGTGCATGAAGTAGTTCTCTACGTTGCAAACTGTGCGGACGTAAAAACAGCCCAGTACGCGTAGTGAAAAACTCAGGCGACGCAAGCTAACAATAGATCGACTTGACGCGCGCTTCTGCGCATGCTCAGAACATTTTTTCCCCCTCTGAACGTCACCGTCGCGAAAATCTAAAGCTCCCTAGTGTCAGTCGGCGGCAAACCATCGAAAGATAATCTTTTGGAGTGAGAACCAGTGTTTGTAATAGTGTGTGTGTGTGTATGTGTGTGTGTGAGTGTGTGTGCGTGTGAGTGTGTTCTTTCCACGGTTTCTACACCTCCTTAGGGGAAAGTGAAGGTAAAGCTGCAACCCCCTATCAAATCTAATAGCAAATAATTGCAATTTCAATTTCAATTTATTTTCAGATTTCTCACGAATAGCACAGGAAAAAAAAAGAAAAATATAGAATACGAAATTTAATACAAGGTATTAATCAGATGAAACTTCATGGTAATGCACATAAGTTTGTCTCAGCATAAGCACAAGGTCTTTATAACTACATTAGAGTTGAGCTATAGTTATAATACGAGAAATATGACCTAGTCTGCTTAAAAGCAAGCTAATAGAGCCACAAGCTCCGTGATAAGTCAGATAGGGGGATCATGAAATACAGATATCTATTTAGACCATGATATGACTGGGAGAACCGAACTAAACAAGGGAAAACAGTTAAATAAATGTTCCTAAACAAAACAAAGAAATTTTGGATAGGTAACCTATTGGAAGACAACAAGGTCCTGAGTTGGATACTAACCATCTGCAGAGCACATGACACTTGCATCTTCGTCGTGTCTGCAGTAGTGTGTTCGCCAATATAAGAAAACAAGCAAGAGCCCACATTGTCTTAACTTCCCTTGCATAGCACGTTGTCCAGCAGGATATCTCCAGAGCCCTGGCCAAAGTGACGTGAGCACAGCACGAGGCTTCGGCGGCACCTCCGAAGCCGAGCATTCTGCAGACGACATTTGCGTCATCCATTCCCCAGGAGTCGTCACAGACCGTGCTCCATTCGCCGTTGTGTAGAACCTCAACGCGTCCTTCCATCTCATTAGTCCCATCAGCCAGACGAACTTCTACTTCCTGTCCTAATTGGAGAAATAACACGAATTGCCATAATATGGAATTCACGATTAAGTGCAAGTTGACGGCAGCAGTACGCATTCTTCGTGAGCTGGTGGAATTTCACTGCAGCAACATAGATCTTAATGACATTATAATTGTAACAATTAACACAAGTCATTTCATGTTCCACGAACGATATCTGCAATTTTTGAAATCAACATCAAGTGATACTAATCTCCTCTCGAGAAGTCATGCCTCATAAAGTATTATAATGAGAAGAGCAGGAACATAATTGAACACATCTCAGTGCAGCTTGCGAATGCAGGTTCCAAGCAACATGAAAAATAGGGAAAACATATTCTTGAAACACTGTATTAAAAGTGATATCTGAAATACTTTTGGTACTTATTGAAGACAATTCATAATAAACCAATCTTCCCGGAATTTCTACTCACGATTGATACAAATAGCGCCCGCATCGTCACCGTGCGTGCAATTGCATCGTCACCGTGCGTGCAATTATCGATTCCAGTACCGCCATGCCTACACTCCGCCAAGTGGTTCTCCGTCCCATCACATTCCACACTGTCAAGTAGAATCCGTCCAGATGCATGGCCAAATGTGGCGCAGCCGGGGGCTGCCCAGGCCTCTTGGTAACCCAGCATCCTGCAGACCACGTTGGCATCTTCTAAGCTCCAGGAGTTGTCACACACCGTGCCCCATTCGTCTTCTTGATATAGAATTTCAACTCGCCCTTCTGTCACACTTCTTCCGTGGACAAGGCGAACTCCATGTGCAGGGAAAATAAGAGAGAGAAATAAAAGATAGTTTGAAAATAAACTATCAGAAAAGATAAGGCAACGAGGATACATGGGATTGTCACCATCTAACACCGAGAAGAAACACACCCTTCTCTCTCTCACTCTGTGGCATATAATGTATACACATTTACCACATACTTTGTATGAATTCTTACTCGATGTTTTGTCTTAAAAACTATATAAATACTCAAACATAATAAAAAAAAATCAAATGCAAATTCTGACAAATATATGTCCATTTTCACTAGTTTGAGATTTTTCGAACAAAACTACAGAAAAATTAAGAAAATAATCAAAATGTGTTTGACAATTGTAAGTCAATCTTCAAAACAATCTCTTGTTACATAACAAACGCAGCATCAGGAAAAATGTTTAGATATTCTTCTTTTATGATGATTTTTAAGACGATCTTTAAAAAACAAAAAAGCTTTCATTTGTTTTTACATTCAAACCGTTCGCATACATTCAACTACTGAATGTATATCTAAGCTTTATAAAGCAAAGATTGAACAGAACCAGAAACTATATATTTTTAAGTTAATTCTCGTTTCCTTGAATCTATCATCCAAACTTTTTCTAGTCATTGATTAATCGTCCATAAGTAAATTTAATTTAACAGTTACTGGTGGATTTTTAATACATAAATACCAGTATTGAAGTAGATGTGATCAGACATGAAATGAATTTAAGGAATGAAAAATCAATGTGACATTCAAGTGTGCGTTTTACGTCAGGCAATATTTTCAAAGGTAATTTCATTACGAAAATGTTCATGTAAGATCTGCGATGTTCCTGCATAAAGTTGTTTAAGGGAATGAAATAGTTTTCATACTTGATACCTTGTTTCAGGTTTCTAACTTTAATTGATGAGATAATGAGAAACCTCTCATGGAATATGAAAGAGCATGTAATTCAAAGAGGAATTCCACATTTATTTGATGAAAATTGGTTTTGAAATGTCAGAGATATCCAAAACAAGCGATTTGAATAAAGGGAGGGACCCAACTTTTATAGGATGGTTTTGTTTTTGGATATCTCCGTCATTTCAAAGCCGATTTTCATGAATTTATATTAGAATGGTATGCTCTGTAAGATTTTTAAAGGTGGTTGCTTTAGTATCCATCAAAACATAAAAACTCAATCCTCATCTCCACCTGACAATACCATCCCTTTAAGTACACTTTCTCGCGATATTTGAAATGGGTTGCTGTTTTGTATTTGTGTATATTCGTTTGATTGCAGCTTCTTCACTGTCTGACACAACAGCTGCTGCAAAAAACATTTCGAGATATAAAAACAGCGCCCTCTGACGGTGACTTACTGTCTGGAGCTGCACAGAATACACCTGCTTCTTCACCATGCCAACAATTCTGCGTCCCAATTGCACTATGTGTGCAGTCAGCCAGATTCTCCTCCGTGCCGTCGCAATGCACGTCATCCAGTAAGATCTCCCCAGATCCTCGGCCGAACCTGGCTCAGCAGGGCGCTCCCAAAGCCCCTTGGTAGCCCAGCATCCTACAGAGTACCACGTTGGCATCTTCCATATCCCAGTAGTCGTCACAGACCGTGCCCCACTCTCCCCTATTGAAAATCTCAACTCGTCCTTGTGCCTCGTTTTTTCCATCGACAAGGCGAACTCCAACTGATGCTGCGATTAAGAACAGATGACCAGATTGGATGAATTAAAAGCACCGCTAAAAAAAAAAAAAATCACAACTGAAACAAACAATAATACACACAAACGCAGGCACACCAACACATACAGACACACATTGAAACACACAACTAATAGTCTGTAAAAAAAAAATACGATTGAGCCCTCGATATGTGAATGTTACAATTGACAAAATATTGATAAGAAAATAATGGTGCGACTTTTCTCGCAATGAGCTCACCAGGTTCACGAAGTATGAGGACATGGCCGCACATAAGGACTGGCTGGTGTTGAAGCCAGTGTACTGATAGTACATAATGTCGACAAAGGCTCTCGGAACGATATCGTACAGCAGAGCCCGAGCTTCGTCAACGACAATGAGGCACCTCGATTCCACTGTAAAGACACTGAGAATATTATTTGTGATTCAGCAGCGCCTTCCTCTAAATGCCCTCTGGTCGTGAGAAACAAACGTTTCCAGGGCAGTACATAATGTTTCTCTGTCCTCGTATATCCCGCGACTACTGCCAGGAGTTTCGGCAGGTCACTAAGCATCAGTTGACTCATATTAGCAGGAACCTGCAGATCGGTTTCAACAAATGGCATGATATCGTCCCAACTTTTGCATAGCTCAAATCCAAGAATGCTCTGGGTATAAGAACCGTCCTAAGGTCTCCAAGAACATATTTAACAAGTTGTCGAGGATTCGCATCATTAGACAACAGATGATGACAAGCCAAACAGATCTTCCCTAATTCGACGGGCGTGTTCCGAAAGGTCAACCGGTCGTAAAGGGAAGGGACGATTGGGACCAATCGAAGGCAAAGGCGCTGCTGACGTCATGGAGGAGTCTACACAGGAACCCTTCGTCTAAGTCGGTCCTATCTCTCTGCGAACGAAGGATAGGATCGCACGTCGACTGAAACACTTCTGGTCCTCCAGCAACGACGACGAGGCGAGGGGCAAATTGCGCGCAGATCTCACCCACGGCTTCGACTAAATCGTACCCTGACCAGGCGACACCAACACCATGCAATATGTCGTTGACAGCCAGGAGAGGTAAAACTTTCCAGGAAGACCGAAAGGTTGCTGCTCATAATGCGAGAGACAATCGACTGCTTCGTCCCAATCAACGGTCAAACCTCGTGACAGAGGGCATGGGCTCGCCGTGTTAGCTACATTAATTACACAGAATGCCTGGACATTAACAAGTTTGTTATTCATAAAGGATTGGAACATGTGTGAAAAAAATATATTATGATATAGTCACAATATGTATGTTTGCATGCTGATCATCTGACACTATCCGTTTCAAAATCTGTAGGCATCATTATTTGATATTGAACGCTTGTTTGAGTAGTATGAATAAGTTTACAATTTCAAGTACAGACTATAAAATACAACATGAATAGTGCACTCCAGGAATGCCACTCCTTGAAACCCATCTGTTTTGGTTTGTTATTCCTATACTAGATTTTTTTTCAATGTATTGCTGTAACTATCTTTTTGTTTTTTGCAGACTACAATGTAATTAGGGCATTACCATTTAAACATTATCAAAGGAAAATGAGCTGCTCGAACAAATTTGATTACTCCTTCAGATGCAAGTACACTGCAAAAAGTCCGATATTAAATGTGACCCTTCACCTCAAAACAAACAAAAAGTTGGCAGACATGATTTTTTATTTAGGACCATATTTTGAAAGAGCAGACTTTAAGCTTTAAAATGATGTATAATTCAAATCAAATGGACTCTCCTAACCTATTTGAATATTGGAAAGAAAGCACAAACTCAGGAAAAGTGTGAACTGAGAAAAGAGCCTCTGAAATACAGTGTCTATTCAAGCGCTTAATCCTTACCAAACCGTGCTGGCTGTGCGATGAATGGGACAAAAAACAGGAAGTAAACAACCTGAGTAACAACAATTACGGGATTATTAGATTGAACTGAAATTAAGCATGCCTCATCAACACATTCTGTCCATAATTAATGCCAACTTTCAAAGCAGTAGCATTATCCATTCAAAAGTTATTAGAGTTGAAAGTGAAGAGTGTGGACAAGGTTTTTCAGAAATGAAAAAGGGATTCTAAAGACACACCTAATCACACTATTCTACCAAAAATGCTCGAGATAAACTGCTAAAAAACACACTTTTCTGCCCGTTTTATGATACCAAATTTCAGCATAATGTAAAAGAAGACCCGCTCTTTCAGAAAATATGAAAAAGTCAAGTTCGACTAAGTTGACCCATTTCACTTATTTTCAGTCCTCACGCAAAATCAGTGTGTGCGACTTTATGTTCGTTTTGAGGTGCACGGTCACAAACACCGAGCTGGTGTTAAATTTCTGGTGCTCATTTATGGTGTTAGATGAACACCTCCGGGTGTCATTTCAAAATATAAAATTGTTTTTTGAAGAGTTTCTTAAATACTGCAACTCTTGTTGATTTTGAACTTCAACAAGACGATCAAGAATTTTCCGATGAAGTACTTGATTTTTGAAAAAAAAAAATGTGTAAACACATTTACACCACAGCAACACCAGTTGGTGTGGTCTCCTATTGAAGTTGGACGGGTGTTATACCATTGATATAAACACCAGTAATATCAGATCAACACCATTTGGTGTCATTATTGAATTATCACCACCGCAGTGTCTAAAATATCACCAGCTGCAGTGTCAAATGAACACCAAGAAGTGCCAGGTGAACACTTTTCTACACCATCACAATACATTTTCTACACCTGTGGGTGTGGTCCTCTAGTGACACTTGATCTATGTTAGATTTAACACCCATGGTGTTAAGTCTAACACCGATGTCTTTACAGTGTAGATACAGTTAATTGCTGAAATTTGCTTTAATTAAAGTACCACGTTGCTGCATGGTTGACAGTCCAATCAAGGAGTAGAAAAATATTTCCACGAATATAATACATACAAGCGCCCGTGATGGTACAAGAGTGTGTATGTATGAAAATAAAGTATACTCTTCGTGCTTATGTAGTATGATTATATATATCTACACCATAATAAATATTAGACACAGAATTAGAAATTATGCAGAATTTAATCAGTAGACAATAATACGTAGAAAAGGCCCTTTCTCGATTGGTATTTTACAGTTCAAGGCCTGAGTGATAGCCGATGATTATTTGCAGTTTGTATGATTTACAACTTTACAAAAAGGAATATCGGATTTATGGTTATTTATTGTTGAAATTTATTGACTAAATTTTTGGAAAAATGAAATTAAAATATTCGATGTGGATAATGTGTGATTCCTGTTACATACGTTTAAAATCAAATATCAGTGGGGGTGCGAAATTATGGCTGGATTAATACTTAATTACTGCTTGAGCAAAGGGGCAAGATGTAGGCAACCTATAGAAAAACCAACGCAACGCAGAAAAGTAATTTCTTCACCATGGTTACAGGCAGAATCCTCGATTTGTTGAAGAAAGAACCACTCTGAAGAGGCACCAGCGTAATGTGCTCCAACCATAGATATAATGGTTGATGACTAGACCTTCCCAGGATATGCTACTGTATATTTTCTCTCTATTGCTCACTTGACTTCTGAATGAAGCCGTTTGAAAAAAAAAAAAAGGAGAACGGTTCCAGAATTCTACAGTTAGTTAGTTCACGTGTTAGTGGAATATAGTTCATTGCGTGGGCGAATGGATTGCAATTAAAGCAGCTTTCTTTGGATAATGAGAGTATATTATTAGCAGATAGACACTCTATCCGCTGTCCTCAAGTGAAGTGCGCCTGAAGATTGAAACCAATCTATGTATCGACCTTGAGCAACGCAGTGAAGAGCTTGCCTTCCACACTCTGCTATACTGTTCACAATCAGTGCGGCAGTTTAATGACAAAATTGTCCTCATTTCTTCTTCTTCTTCTTTTTTAAGGTGAGGCGGTTGTTTATCTGGTGAACGCACTTTCAAGCAATACGAGCCTGTATGTAAGTGTGTTGCACTACGTACATCACTTCAAAATTATACCTACATTCCATAATGAAAGTTATGCATAGATCTAGTGCCACTTTAGAACAAAAGACAAAAAGAATAGAGCTTTAAAAGAGTTAAAGAACAAGCGCTATTTCGTTACATATAGTGAAGATTAACTTTAAAGGGAGATGTAAACAACGATTCACAATCATACACACAAACTGGGAAAAAATATGGCGGTAGTCCCCATTGCAGAGATTGTTTAGAAAATTGTTTTCTCAACGAAGGAAACAAAGCATTCCAACATATTTATTGAAACATATGGGCGTACAGATTATATCACTACAGTAATAGCCATTAAGAACTGAAAAGAAGTATTCAGCAGTTTAGACAGGTAATGAATTTGCGCGGCTCTATTCTGTTCTTGCAATGTGTGTGTATATAGTGCACACACACAAAAAAATGTACGTGTGGAAAGAAACCATACTACTTTCATATTTAAAGAGATTATACGCGAAAGGACAATTTGCTGACACATCACTGAAAAAATAAACCAAAAACAATCCCACCAGTCCTGCTTTGGTTGACGACGTCGGTCTCTGTATGAGAGTCACTGAAAATATAAAAGCAGCGCAAAGCATACCAATATGGCTTATGAACACAAGTGTGCTCTTCAGATATTTCTCGTGTTTTTACACTGTGTTGTGTGAGAAAATGTAGGAAGGTTTGATTAAAAAGAATGAGGAGGAGGAGAGGAGAGAGAAACATCATTCCGATCAGCCGAGCTGACCAGAATATGTGTCAAAATGTGACGAGCTTGAATATCCTTACAACCGTAAAATAAATGAATGAATGAATGAATGAATGAATGAATGAATGAATGAATATGTAAATAAATAAATGAATAAAGCCATAAAAGAAAAAAAAATCCCAAAATTTCTCTTTCAATGGAACATTTTTCGTCTTAACTCGTTGAATTTGATCTAATAAACGGACATTTTTGTATGTAAGTCTATTGTACTCTTGGATACTACTTCTTGCATCCCTTTCTGCCTTTTTTTTTTTTTTTTTTGGTGACAGTATGTTGTGAGTAGACTCTCTTAGCTTGTTTTGACATTAAAAAGAACAGACAAATGAAATTTAAAAAAGGAGCTGACCTGAGTTGATTATGTCTCTTACCTTCTTTAAAGGGACTGTACAGTACTGGTTGAGGTGATTCAGGTTTATAACATTCCTAAGTGAGATAATGAGAACCTCTTATGAAATATGAAAGAGCATGTAATTTTAAGAAGAATTCAACGTTTATTTGATGAAAATTGGTTTTCAAATGGCTGAGATATCCAAAAAAGGGATAATAATAAAAGGCTACAGGCCACGCCTTTTATTAGGATGTCTTTGTTTCACCTTATTTTTGGACATCTCAGTCATTTCAAAACCGATTTTCATCAAATAAACTTTTGATTCCCCTTAGAATTGTATGCTCTTTGACATCTCATAGAGTGATTTCTGAATATCTTGCAAAACGTTAAAAGCTAAATCCTCACCTCAACCAGAACTGTACAGTCCCTTTAATACTACAAGTCGCAATCAGGCCTTTTGTATCGTCCCCGACCGTCACAAGTCTGCACAAAATAATATATGGGCTACCAGCATTTCTTCCTTGAGAGATTATCACTTTACTTCCACCCTTGGAGCCTCTCATCTTTTTTTTTTTCCTTTTGTAGAATTTTAAAATTTTAAAGGCCACAATTTTCAGTTTACTCTCTTTGGAATATCTTTGGTTTGCAGTACCAAGAAATAATTATAGATATGTGTACACATATCTATAGTTCACACGTAAGTGAACTATATTTTACTTAAGTTTACTCACATTAAGACCCATTTTCCCCTTGAGACCATCAATAATGAATCTATTTTCTTACATCAATGAATTCAATTCAACAAACTTCCCCTAAAAAATGATACGTACTTGATATTTACCAACTAAATCGAAAATCCTTGTGATGAAATAACAATTGGCAATTCTGCTATAAATTGTAAAAAAATAACAAGTTTTGTACTACGTCTTTATGTTGATTAACATTTAAATCAATTATAAAGCTCATCACAGATATTGAAGTGAACTTGCATCACAGTAATAGCAGGAATTGATTAATGACTAAACTCATTGCTTCCCAAATATCTCTTAGTAATTCTGTATTATAACGATAACATCAAGGCGATTGAAATAAGAATATTCTTTGACAATATCCTCGCAATAAAAAAATATGAAAAAAAAATGTACAGTGTCAATTATTTTTAAACTCACACGATAATGACCAAGAAATTTTAGAATTGTCAGAGTCCTTGTCTGAAACAATTTCATTTATTTCTTTATACATTATATAACCGGAAACTAAATTGACATTTATTCTGTAAATACAAGGGATATAAACAAAATAGTTACGGTATTTTGCAATATGATATGTTTATCTTGTCATTCTATGTACTAACTTCATAACCACACATTCGTTAAAACCATTGCTTTTGATATACCAGGGAAGATTATAATATGCAGTGGGTCAAAGAGTTCTAATCTAATCAATTGTTTAATTTGGTGTGTGTGTGTGTGTGTGTGTGTGTGTCTTTGTGTTTGTGTATCTTTTGCATAGTAAAGTAAAAGAAATAAGAATGTTTTGCGCCTTGTGATTATGCAATAATAAACACAATAAACCCATCCAACTCCTGGTTCATGTACTTCTTTGCAAAACCATTAAATAACTGTAGTCGTAATTAGTTGGTTTAATAGTCAGGATTCCTTTTCTTTTTCAATTCTTTCAACTTTGTCAATTTGCGGAAAGAAAATTAATACACATTATGAACTCATAACCTGCCAATGCCTGCTGAGCCAAAAAGGGACACTTTTTTGGCAAAACTCCTTATATTTACTGGAAAGATATTTATTCTTATCAGCTTGAAGCAGAAAGAAAATGAGTTGCATCAAAAAACATAAAAATGCACACTTTCAAATGAAGTGAAATGTATATTTATCACAAAGTAAAAAAACCCACACAGTTAATATGGGTGCTGAAACTACACGGACATTGCAGACATGATTCGGAAAGTGGGCTGATGAGAATATTGTTTCTATGTATTTTCTGGTTTTTTTTCTTAAAAATCACATGGCATATATCAAATTTATTGAATGTACACATCTGCATTGTACTGTCAATATGTAATGTAATTTGAAATCAATGTGCAACAATGCAATTTCACATGGCATTTACCTATTTGACAAAGTAGGTGGTAGAAGTTTTCAGGAAAGACAGATTTTTAAGAATCATAATAAAAACATAGCTCAAGACCAGGTATCTTTAATCATCTAAATTAAATATACTGCGCATGATACGTAGAACGTTCCTGTTTTCAATCACATAATAAGCGAATTGACTGTCCAGAATTGACCTGTAATGTTATCATGGAGTAAATAGCATATCATCAGCGTCTGATCGTTCAATTGTACTACTAATCGTCAGACCGTGTCAGAGGCCCTGGCTTGATCAGCACAAACGACACTCGCCGCTTCGTAGGGACTGCAGTTATGTGTTTCGAATTTTGCATGTTGGCATTCAGCGATGTTTCTTTCTTGGCCGGTACACGCCACATCATCCAGTAAGAAATGTCCAGAGCCCCGGCCGAATTTAGCACAGCAAGGGGCTTCCAAGGCCTCGACGTAGCCAAGCATCCGACAAATGACGTTCGCATCACGTATATCCCAGCTGTCGTCACACACCGTGCCCCATTTCCCATCGAACAAAACCTCTACTCGTCCTTCATTGTCACTTCTTCCATTTGCAAGTCGAATATCAAGTTTGTAGGCTGTGAACAAATAAGAAACAGGGGCAAAGAATGGTGTCAACATGTACCGAGAACAGTAGGTTTTCACACTATCATCGTCTGTGGCCCCATTTGTAAGTGCTATCAGAACATTAATCATTTATTAACAGGATAAATTATGAAAAAAACCGCTGATGCCCATGGATTCTATAAGTGACATTAGACACAATATTGATAATACTTCCTGTAACGAGTCAGCCTGCGCCTAGCATCTGAAGCAAAAAGGTCCACCACGTGTTATGATCATAACTTGGCAACTGCATAATACAGTAACAATTACTTACGTTTTGGCGAGCAAATGACGCCTGCGTCTTCGCGATGCCGGCAATTATTACCTCCGAAGCCAGGATACTGGCAGAAAGCCAGGTGACTTTCCTTCCCCATACACTCCATGTTATCAAGGAAAATGCCGCCAGAACCCCGGCCGAAACGAGCGCAGCAAGGGGATTCCAAGGCGCCGTCGTAACCTAGCAACCGGCAGGTGATGTTTGCCTCCTCCATCCCCCACATGTCGTCACAGACTGTTCCCCACAAGTCGCCGTCTTGGCTTACTTCCACCCTACCTTCCCTCTCATTGCTGCCCCCGACAAGACGGACATGGAACTGACGTGCTGTCGGTAACAAAATGCTACATGCCTTAGGCATAATTGCTCATGATTCTATATTTCACAATAGTATTGTTTTACTTAGTTGTTTTTACTTAATCCTTTTAAGGGTTTCTTTGAAGGGTGCGTACAATGTTATAGTATTCTTTGTACCAATTATCGCGCAAGGGAAACAAAGGATCATCATCGGGCAGTGCAAGAATTGCATTTATATAGCTCAAGCAATTGTCAATCGTGTTGTTACTTTCGTCACCTCCTATGGCGGCCTACACACGTGATACAGCATTCGGCATTTAAACATCGTAGAAATTCAAATTACAACTAAACTTACTTTTATATTCGTTTCATAGTCCACGAAAAAGCTAAAATACTTATATATTTTTGATGGCGATCAAGACTATAGAATGTACAAAATGGAAGGGTATTTCCAAAGACAGTGACACTTACGTTGGGTCTGACAAACGTCATATGCCACTTCGTTGCAGTCTCGTGATGAAGAGCCGGTATACTGACAATCAGCTATATTTTCTTCGTATCCAGTACATTCCACATCGCTCATGATGGTATTCAGCGTCCCACGGGGAGTATCGAAGAATTCCCACCAGGAAGCTCCATACCCCAGCATCCTACAGACCACGGAAGCCTCGTTGTAACCCCAGTTATCCCTGCAGATCGAGCCCCACTCTCCATTGTACAATATCTCCACTCTCCCTGATGTCTGTTGCGTTGACCCTACGAGGCGCACGTCAAATTTGGGCTGGGCTGATTGAGTCAGCGAGGTGAGTAAGATAGTTAAAGACACAAGACATGATATTACAAGCAAATGACGATTGTCCTTTCTGCTTAACAACGAATTTCCTTTTGCGTTTCCATAGATACAAATCCTGTCAAAACGGATGAAATCTTTTCAAAGTTCAGTCGGGAGAACATTTTATGTATAATAATATTGTCTTTTCAGATATCAAGAGTTCAAATCTACGACTTTTCCACATGTTTTTCTATGTTGATTACAATACACACACACACACACACACACACACACACACACGCACACACATCATAGTGCTGACGCTTACGTTCATTAGTGCATATGACACCTGCATCCTTGCTGTGTCCGCAATCGTGATGCCCAAAGCCCACATGGCTGCAGTTTATTAGGGAGCTTTCTGTTCCGTCACAGTTTAGGCCACTCATTAAGATTCTGCCAGAGCCTTCTCCGAATCTGGCACAGCAGGGCGCCTCCAATGCCCTCTCGAAACTAAGCATCCTGCAAACTACTCTAGCATCTTCCAAACTCCAGGAATTGTCACAGACTGTCCCCCACACTCCTTCGTGGTGAATCTCGACTCTTCCTTCATAGTCATTACTTCCATCTACAAGACGGACTTTATTACCTAGAATCAATGACGCGAATTAAAATAAGTACACATAATAAGGAGTAGTTCACATATGATTCTTACAGAAGGAGAAGTAGATAGATTATATTTGTGTAAGATGAATACAGATTAGATATTACACTACCGGTACTAAAGTCAGAAAGTTGCAACTGCCCCTTATCTTTATTTTTCATTAAGAAATGTATCACTAAGCCTGGTTTGGTTTAAGAATCCCTGAGAACAAACTCGAATGACATGAATGAAGCATGTACAACTTTCTGTATCGTCCTATCAAGAAACGATTTGTATGTGTAAATATCTACGACGACCAAGCGACAAAAACAAAACTTCATCACGCTACACTGTCATAGAATGGAGAAATAAAAACAGAGAGGCCAACTAAATTAAAAAGGAAAAAGCAATGTCACAGAAGTTTTGTCAGATTTGTTCACTTATGCAAAACGTACCGAGGCGTGAAAGTAATTCGTGTCGTTGGCTTCGGTACCTAAAAAAAAAAAAAAAAAAAAAAAAAAAAAAAAAAAAAAAAAAAAAAAAAAAAAAAAATCAATACATTATACCTTCATCCGGAGCAGAACACACAACGCTTGCATCTTCCTCGTGTACACAATTATGGGACTTAAAGCCTCGATGCTCACAATCGGCCAAGTTCTCCTCCTGTCCATTACATGACACGTCGTCCAATATGATGCTGCCTGAACCGGGACCGTAGCGGGCCTTGCGAGGGGCTGCCGCGGCCTCGCGAAAACCCAGCATTCTGCAGACAACGTTTGCATCATCGATACCCCAGGAGTCGTCACATAACGTGCCCCATTCTCCGCTGTATAGAACTTCAACTCTTCCGTCTCTGTCGGTAGCTCCTCCGACAAGACGAACCTTCGGTATCTGTCCTGTTCAACATGTAATTAGGAAAATGTAAACAACTTGAACAGAAAATGACGCTGTTGTTCATTACGATTTGGTTCATCTTCGAGTATAAACAAAATATACAATACCTTCTCGTATGTTTATGGAACGTGGTACACGTTGCACCATGTACTGTGAATTTACATTTTCTAGTCCATAGTTTGCCTTTTTTCCCTGGCAGTTTGCAGAGACAGTTGATTCAAATACAATTTACTGGACATGTCGGAATTGTTGTTGTTGTTTTTTTAGTCTCTGTCTGCCTGTCTCTTCCGTTGTGTGTGTACATGTGTGTGTGTCCTCAATAAATTAGTTGTCAGTTTGTATGTTCACAGGTCAACCTCATAACAGTTCCGTTAGGGCGGACGTCCACTTGGGCGCGGACAAGCCCCGGAAGGGTTGCGGAAGCAAATTTTGTTATTTCGGCATCCTGTCCGCGACAGACGCGGAATAACTTTGTGAATCGGCTTGTCCTGGGACATTCCTAGGACTGTTCGCGGACTGTCCGCGGACTGTCCGCGGACTGACTGCGGACAAACCTAGGAATCACTCCGGAAGAGCGCGAAATACCTCGGAATATGCTAATCGTAGCCAGGCAGCGCGGAAACATCTAGGATTACACCAGGAATGAACGCGGACAATCAGGATGCCTTCCGGACAACACAAGTTAGGCATGCGGACAAACTGCGGACAATACCAGGAAAATGGAGAGGTATAAATTTGGCGCTGACTTTGACTTTTCCTCATTTGACTGCTAGCCATCATTGATGCTCCTTGTTGTGCTTCCGCAGTAGCGGCTGATATTATATTAATATGATTGGTCAATATTATTTGATAATAGAATGTGGCCACCAATAGTCGAAGAATAGGATTGTCTGCATGTCGGCTGACGACTCATTTTTTTTTTTTTTTGATTTGTCTCATCTGGGAGAACAATTTTTTCTCTGCCTACAGTCACATGGATGATATTCGCAAACTTTTTGAACCATATATATATATATATATATATATATATAATATACAAAAAAATGTAAATGTATATACATATATATATGTATATATAATCATGTTGATAAGGTAGTCCACGTTTGGACAAGATAAAAAGATAAGTAACAAAACTGCAATAAAGTTCATGCTGTATTCACCAACGGTTTATTTCTTCACAAGAAATAAACCGTTGGTGAATACAGCATGAACTTTGTTGCAGTTTTGTTACTTATATATATATATATATATATATATATATATATATATTCTTTATTCCCTTTTTTTTAGACCTGTGCTTTATCCATCGTGAAGTATATACATGTTTTGTCTGATACTTCTGTAGAGCATGCCAAAATGATCCTAATCATTAAATTTGTGTTTCTTTCTCTGATTTTTACCCTTGTGCATCTCTAACCCTCTCTTATTTTGATCACTTTTGAACATTTTCAAGTCCGAGAATTTTTTTTTTTCATGCTTAGAGCTTACTAGCCTATTGTCAGTGAAGTGTAAAAATGGGGAAATATTTTTAACCTACTTTAATTTACTTTTTTTTGGGGGGGGGGGGTTCAGCTGGGCTGTCAAATTGGACAATCGAGGTTTATTTGCAACTAAAACAAAAAGAGAGGAAAAAATCATTAGGTAATAACAACTACGAAAATCATTCAGGTAAAGAATATTTCTGAAATGATTTGTGATGCTTAATGTGCACTTAAATATATACACTCAGCAAAAAACAAAACAAAAGAAAGACAGAAATTTAACACTTTTTCGAGTTCATGATTTATTGCTTTTTCTCTCATTTCACTTGAATTTTGAAGTGACAGAAAATTCTTCATTTTCCTCCATCATCTTTAGCTTTCATTGTTATTTTGGGCTTCAAAGATATGACATTGTAATGAGACCACAGGTATATCTTTGCAATTGAATTCATGCTTTTTAGTGTGATGAATTTGTCTTTTGTTCTAATATGTTGTATCATTAGAAAGCATTTACGTATGAATAACAACTTGTTCATGTATATAATACATTAACAGTTAGCCAAAAATTCTATGCTTTCTTTTTCTGAGTGTACTTCCACCTACTTTTGTGATTTTTCAGCTGGGCTGTCACATGGGACAACATAGTTTGTTTGCAAATAAAATACGAAAACAACATAAAGGAAAATATACTATAGTACGTAATAGGAACCAGGAAAGTCACTCAGATGAAAAATAATTTCTGAAAAGATCAAATCAAAACAAACTTACTAGGAAGTTAGGGGGCTGATTTCACTTCTTTCTGGTTGCTTTTGGCACAGTCTCTACTACCTTCTTCTTTGCCTTCTGGGACCGGAAATTCCTTAGATTTACCTGTTCTTCATCACTAGACGAAAGGTGTGCCTGTGATGGAGATATTTGCATGGGGGCCTCGCCTCCCTTCTTGCTCATTTTGCGTTTCATTGGCATGACGCTCGCGGAAAGTGTCGACAGTTTCGTGTCTGGATCACAAAATTTCCGCATAGGTTCCGGACACTTGCATATATAGATCCGCATCGGCTCCGCGCTGTCCTAAAACATTCCTGGTGTCTTCCGCTTTCATTCGGGAAGCTTCCCCACACCGCGGGATTCTTTCCGGAGCGTGTGCGGAAGGAGCGGAAGGGTTCCGGACAAGCGGGACATCCTCAGGACATCGTCAGGACAAGTCGCCGAAGGTGTCAGGAAGTTCATTTCCGCGTCCAAATTTTGGTCTCGATCAAAATTTGGACGCGGAAATTTTTCTCTCTCCCGAAGGTGCGGAAACGCCCGGACATGTTTAGGACAGTGAGCGGACACGTTCAGGAACGTGCGGACAGGTTCCCGAAGGAGTGCGGAATACCAAATTTGCATTCCGGGGCTTGTCCGCGTCTTGTCCGCGCCCTAGTGGACGCCTGGTCTTAGCGAGTGGTGGTTTGAGTAACCGAACATCTGCTAAAGTGAGCTCCGATGTAAACGCCATTTGTTTGCTTGTTTGTTTGTTTGTTTGTTTGTTTGTTTGTTTGTTTTCTATTGGCTTACACCTTCCCCAAGGGGAAAATGGTGATAAAACTGCAAAGACATGTACATTTAGCCTATAATTCTATATTTTATGCATACAAAGATAACCAACGCAATGATCTCTTTTGAATGGAATACTGACCATCTGCAGAGCATATGACACTTGCGTCTTCGTCGTGCCTGCAGTTGTGTTCGCCGATATCGGAATGCAAGCAAGAGCTTATAATTATTGTCTTCACCGCCATAACATCGCACGTTGTCCAGCAGGATATCTCCAGAGCCCTGGCCAAAGTGAGCACAGCAAGGGGCTTCGGCGGCACCTCCGAAGCCGAGCATTCTGCAGACGACGTTGGCGTCGTCCATTCCCCAGGAGTCGTCACAGACCGTGCCCCATTCTCCGCTGTGAAGAACCTCTACCCGTCCTTCCATTTCATTGGTCCCATTAGCCAGACGAACTGCTAGTTCTTGTTCTATTCAGAAGAGCATCACAAATTGTTGTAGTGTTAATCAAATGAATGCCTCAAGTCCTCCAAAGTGTGCACTCCTGGCGACATTGCATTTCACATAAGGTTTGTTTGTTTGTTTGTTTGTTTGCTTTTATTTCTGCATTCAATCAGATGCAATTTGAATGCAAACTTCAAAAAGTACAAAGACAAAGAATAACAAGTGCAGTGAAATAAATCGATAACAGTACATAAATAGATACACATAGGTGATTGCATTGAGCAATGTAGATACACAGAAACATAAAATAAGATATACAATATTTTTCAGTAAACAACAGAGATCATTGAATGCAGGAGACCACCATCATAAGCGATTAAGCTTGAAATGGATGGAGGCCTCATAAAATGAATATCCAACGACATAACTCTCTTGGAGGAAGGTGATCAGGTGAGTGCAGTGCAGTTGCAGGTGAGAGTGCAAGATGCAGTTGAAGGAAGAAAATAGAGATTGACAATAAGATGGCAATCTACAGTATACTATAAATATTTGTTAGCTCAATTGGTTTGGAGAATGTAATTTTATCAAATATCGTTTTAGTGAAGCTTTCAAAGAATAAATACTTGAACAAGACTTTATATTATCCGGGAGATTATTCCAAATGTCCGGACCCGAATGTCTTATAGATTTATGTGTCACTAATAATTTGGGATTCAAAAGGTGGAAATTTCTACATATGCGAGTAGGGTACGAATGGACAGAAGTATTGAACCTAAACGATGATGGAAGTTGATCATGTATATATCTAAACATAATTACTGCTACTTGAATAATATTCAAATCAAAAACCTTCAATGTTTTAAGTTCATGAAATAAAGAATCAGTATGAGGTTACAGCATGGATATTGATGACAAGTTTTATCTAAATAATATGGTTGTACAACATTTCTTGCTGGTATCATTTCAGACGATAGAGGCAATCCTTGACAGTTTGAATATATTCTACATGCAGTAATGTTGAAGAAAACAAGATTTTGGATACTTCTCCTGCAATGTGATAACGGTGAGAAACTACTGAAGCAGAACCATAAATTACATTAATTGAATATAATTAAGCACGAATTAGATTTTGTAATATAACTGTGACGCCTTTGGGGGGCAGGTCTGACTTTGTTAAATGCTAAACTTTTAATTGGTCTATAATATGAAAAAAAAAATGAATAGAAAATTGAATAAACCTTTCAAAGTTACACAATTTTGAATGTTTTATTGCCAGAGTTGGCTTTAAGTGCATTATTACCCCCATTTATTCTTCATTTTATGATCTCTGATTTTATACGGTAAACATGATGACGCATCACACGCACACACACACACACACACACACTACATACTCACACACACACACACACACACACACACACACACACACACATATGCATAACATATGTTTAAGCATATATCGTATATTCCCCCTAGAATAATGATCGAACTCATGAAAAGTGCAGAGCACGTCAAAACCCAGATGGTGATAATTTCTCGTTACATCTCCAATCGTTGTAAATCAAAATATGAGCATGGAATAAAAGTGGAGGCACAAGTAAGCAGCTACAATATGCATAACATATCACTTACCGCGCTCTCTGCTTGCACAAAGAGGCAAGATGCAGGTCAATTTCAGAAAAATCAAGGCACCGGCGAAAAACATTTTCTTCATCATGGTCACAGGTAGCAGCGTCGAGTTTTGAAGAAAGATCCACTAAGAGTAGAATACCACCTTTAGCTAGAGAACATGCATTTAACCTTTCCTATGTAGAGTTAATGGATGTTCTGTTCACGTCTGGGTGTGTCGTTTAAAAGAAGTAATTTGATCATACTCGAGTCCGTGGGGGATAGAAATGTATTGACAATAAATATGTTGTTTTGATGTAAAGTATAAGAGTGTGACCAGCAGATTAATCTGCCCTGCAATGAAGTGGAACAGAAGATTGAAACCAATCTCTATATTAACCTTGAGCAACCGATACCGTTACCTTTATCTATCATTAAAACCTGTGCGTTTTGTTTGCTTTATTTTGGGTTTGCCTTCTCTCTTTCCTTTTGTTTGCTTTTGTGTGTGTGTGTTTGTGTGTTTGTGTGTTTGTTGTTGTTTTTTTTTTTTTTTTGGGGGGGGGGGTAATAAACGCAAGTTCAATCAACAATGACCTTAGTGGCCTATTGCATACTTATTTTTTTCATTGCAAATTAACGTCCAAATATCAATGAACGACAAAATGCAGAAGAATGGTGAGACTGCCCCCCCCCCAAAAAAAAAGAGCAATAGTAATAATCTAAGATGTATGGATTAAAGAAAACAGAATTGTAACATATACGAAATCAATCTATAAAGTATTCACGTGGTAATCACTGTCTTATTTCACTTGGTGAAAACTAACCTAATACGGAAGGGATACACCACACACATATCTACACACGAACTGGAAAATTAAAGTGTTGCAGCCACCATTAGGGCAAGAAATGACGTAAGCAGTGGCTTTCATAAAAAAAAAGAAAATTAATACATTGCGATATATACATTGTCACATGGGCGGACTTAAATAATACTCAATCACACTCGTGCCATTCACTTTAATGTACAATTTAATAAACCATTTGGAGAATATTTACAAGACTGAAATCAAGGAGTTGTGACCAACATAAAATGCAAAATCAAACTTCTGAGTGAGATAAATTAAATTACAATACTCTTATATTCGACAACCATGTGAACGGGACCCTGTCTTGGTCCGGTTCCACCTGTACTTTTGGCTTGACACTTCTTCAGAATAATTATAACAGCTTCACTATTAATTCGTTATCCCTGACACTACACTATCTGCTATCAAGCGCAACACTATATGGTTCACACCACCGTAGTGCTGATCCTGAGATGACCAGCCTGCACGCACGACGGTTTACCGCGGTTATAACACTTGCCTTCAATTACACTGCTTCCGTTTACATCCGGGTTCTGTGTTAACCCGCAACTATCATGGAGTGTATAAATACCAACATTCGAATTATGTGCACATCATATTCATCCTTTTACCAATTTAACATGACCTTCACCTCTCTACTTCGGCGACACTTCCTCGTCATAACCAATCATATCAACAGGGTGTCATGCACCCGCCAGGTTCATCGCTCACCTGCGTTGTCCACAGAGTCACCTTAATTGTCAAACTATTCGCTTCCAGAACATAACTGATTCGTGGGTGGAGCGTCCTTGTATGCGAGGTTGCTGTTCCAGCTCCAAAGTCTCGCGAGGGACCCGCGTTCCGTATTCATTGGCGTCAAAAGTTCTCCCTAGCGAGGGGCGGGCACAGTCGCTCTGCTGCGAATGCGTCGGCCTGGGAGTAGATTCGACCTCGGCCTCGGCGCCATCTACAAAATTATTTAAATGCAACATATACCAATGGGGTGTGTTCTAACCACACACACAAAAACATTATCAGCTTAAAATCCTGACATCACAGTGAAAATTTGAGAACTGCATTATTATCCAATTAACATACAAAATTCACATAATGAAATGTTTCAAACATTGGAAATATAACAGTGCATAGCTTATCAAACATCACCGCATCGTTTTCAAAAACTGTACACCATTATAATATACTTTATCACTTATTCACGGGGTTCTCCGGGGCTATATGTGGTGCCCTGAAACACATTCACATCCTTTTACACGACAAAGCAGAAATCAAATCGCAATTTAACTTACCAATGACCGGTGTAATATAACCAAAATGCCTCTTCTTCTTGGCTACTGGAAGGCTGCAAAGGCTGTTGGAATACGCCTTCTGGCAGCAAACAAAATCTGAACTCAAATCAGCCAGTATACAGGCTGACGGTAAGGTGGACGGACGGCTCCTGGCCGCAAACGAAATTGGGCTTAGACACAAAATTATCTTGCCAACTGGCGCCTGGGTGTGGCAGGTTGGTTTTCTGCCATCACGGAGCTAACTCAATGTTCTCTCGGTGAAATCAAAATGGTGTCTGCCACGAAAAGATCCAACTCTACTGTTAAATTGCTACTCGACTACGACACTCCTTTTCGAGGCATTTGGAATATTTGATACAACTAAAAGGACTTGAACGAAAACACCTATACCGCACTCTCCCGGAACTGGAGCTATTTCCTGTCTTTTCTTTCTACATTAATTGACATGCAAAAATAAATGAACTCCTCTCGGTCATCGATGGCGCGACTTGTAAAACATTTACACCTGTCCTAGCACTTTCTCTCTCTCACTCTCGCTTTCTCTCTCGCTCACTCACTCGCACTTTTTGTCTCGTTATCCCTACCCGTAAACATGTTTGTCTAGTTGAATGACCGATAGGTGTTGTACATGAAACAACCTGGAAATGCATTTTCAATGTGACATACATGTAAAGTGCGTCTACAGATTCAATCGTTAGAACACCCACATGTGCCTGACAAGAAATATTAAGGAGATTGCACGAGCAATGAAGTTGCGTGAACCTTTTTGTGATATTGGAATACACGATAGTAATTACATTATTATCTATAGGTGGAAAAGAGAGGGAGAAAAAGAAAAGAAAAGAGTATACTTCAGGTAAGGTCACTTTGTTTAAAACACTCAGCCTTTTACGTCAACCGGTGTTTCTGTTTTATAATGAAAACTGACAAGTGCACAATGAAAACTCTTCAAAACTTATGAAAAATGCTGCAAATAATTCCATACATAATAATACATTCATGTGTGTCTAGGTGTGTGTGTGTGTGTGTGTGTGTGTGTGCGTGTGCGTGTGCGTGTGTGTTTTTTCACGCTGCACATATAGTGTAAAGGCAAACCTATTTCTCTTTACTCGCATATCATTCTACTTCTTGTAATTCTTCAAAATAAGCACTGAAAATAGCATAATGTCATTAAGTCTGACCTCAATAAAAAGGCTGTATGGACCTTACTGCACGATCTACATGATCAAAGCCAAAACTATTGAGTTCATCAGAAAAAAAAGACCTAATCAGTTTGATATTGTCCTACATTTGATATGTTTATTTTTCAATCTAATTATTGTGACATATGTATAGATGATATATGTTTAGGCAAACATATTTTGTCTGAACTTATAATTTCATCATTTTGAATTATATATTAATTATATATATATATATATATATATATATATATATATATGATTTCGTCATCCATTCTAATGAGTCATTATATCTCACATAAACAATCGCAGTAAGCAACTTTCATTTATCTGTGAAGTATCATAACCGACCTTGTGCTATGAATATCAACAAAATACAATAGACAGAGCAAGCTCTCATGATCTTGTTATGTAGAAATATTTCCATTTATTTTCGCTAGACCAACCTTTTTACCACACCATGAATCTATTGCATTCCTTGAAAACGAGTAACTAAATACACATGCAAAAAGAATATATATGATAGGTAATAATCAAAAGCTTGATAGATTATATACAGTATGTACTTGACAGAAATCTTGCTTTTTCTTCCTATACCTCTCGTCTCGATTAATTCTACCCAAAATGCAGAACTTGAAAAGGTGTATTCCTGGTTTTTATCCAACAAACTCACTATTAATTTTGAAAAAAACAAATTTTATGATATTTAGTCCTTAGCAATTACAGCTAGATACAACTTTGTTTGATTTATCCATTAATGACCAAAAAATAAGTAATGTTAAAAAAACAAAGTTTCTTGGTGTCATTATTGACGAACATCTCACATGGAAAGATCAAGTTCAAAATATTTCAGGTAAAATAGCAAAAGCAGTGGGTATTTTAAACAGATTGAAGAGTTTGCTTCCTCTTCGAATTATGTTAAATATTTATAATACCTTGGTTTTGCCACATCTTTCATATTGTACTGTTGTATGGGGAAACTGCTCTAAGTATCTTTTGAACAGATTGATTGTTTTACAGAAACGTGCAGTCCGTTGTGTCTCAAACTCTCACTTTTTAGCTCCAACAAACCCTTTGTTTGAGAAATTGAAGGTTTTAAAGGTCTTAGATTAGTCTACATTGCAGGCAGCATGCTTCATGTACAAATTTTCTAAGGATTTACTGCCTGATGTTTTTAAAGATTATTTTATTTGTAATAACAAAGTTAATTTGTATAGAACTAGAAATTCTGATAATTTGTATGTACCATTTTACCGTCTTAGCCTGTCAAGAAAGTCAATAAGGTATACAGGCCCAAAAATATGGAACTCAGTTACCCCCAGTTTGAAATTATGCTCCACCATTTCATCATTCAAAAGACAGTTTAAGTTACAGTTGATTAATGCGTACCGGTATTGTTCATAGAACTGTACTGTGTCTATACAGTGCACTGGCTGATTCTCGGCATGTGTTGTTCTGTGTTCTCTATTCGGGCGCCTGCTCGGTGACCTTCACCCCGGCGCGCTGGCGGGGTGCGCGCGCCGGGGTGGGGGTCGCCGGGCGGCCGCCTCGGGTGGGGGATGTAGAGTGGTACAGGTTGGGAATCGCGCGCGTGCCTGTGGTGATTATGATCGGAGCCTTCTACATTCGTTGTACAATGTATTACAATTATTCTTCTACTCCGTACCCAGTACGTGTATCGTAATGGAGAGCTCTGATCATGTTGGAAGTGGTGCGCCCTCAGTGGCGGGGTGCGGCTCACGATATTGCTTGGCATATGTACACACTGAAGAATCACGATTATACAGCTGCACACATTATTCAATGATACTCGGTATTAGATGATATGTAATTTTTTTTGTCGATTTTTATAGAATATTATATGTTCAAACCATATATATATTTCTTAAATTGCATTCAATGATAATTCTTGCCCTTTTTTTTGTCCCACCCTTTTTATGGTTGTTTTTGGTATGTCATGGTTCCTTCCTTTTGGATGTGCTTTTTTTTTTTCTTCTTCTTCTTGTCCCTATTCATTGCTAATCCAGTTCTTTTTTATGCGACCCATGATTTATGTAACAGTGTATAACGACATACAGTTTTAATATTGTATATTTGCTCATGGGATCAGCCTCGAAAGGCCAATGGCCTACTGCTGATTTCCTCCATCATTTATTTTAATTGTTATGTCAATCAATAACCACACTTTTTAACTTTTAACTGTGATTATGTATTTATCCAAAATAATTTTTGGTTTGTATAATGTATGTGTTAGAACTGATTGATTGTGTATTTATATGTTTTTACCTGAACTTGTGGAAATAAACTGAAACTGAAACTGAAACTGAAACTGAAACCCAAATGCACTGAAACATTATTAGTTGACAAAGCATCATGTACTTCTCTGTTTGATGATATACATGGCAGCAATAGCACCACAAACAAAAAGAAAGAAAGAAAAAAAGAAAGAAAGAAAGAAAGAAAGAAAGAAAGAAAGAAAGAAAGAAAAGAATGTATTGCGGTTGGTGTACGGCGAGAGTAAGCAGGGTCATTATGGTAATATCCCAATGTCTGGCCATTCAGAACTCTGCGATAATCTTACCACGGGTTGTCTCACAAAGATAGTTGCTGGTATAAACACAAGAGAAGCCTGAACCTGCCAATTGTCCGACAGGCAAAGCCTCCTACTCTTTGATAGGTTTATATTCCACATCGAATATAAGTCTTCATAATGCAGAATATTTTGTTGGTGAAGGTGAGCGCAGTATCGCGTAGCGGACCAGCCATTGCGTTTTAGTCTAGAATAAGACAAGCTGTGTTGATTATGAACCTATACGCTACAGGACCATTATTTAACCACAGGCTGCGACAGGCAGAGCTGATAATTGACCAACGTGAGGGCCAGTGGTCATGCATGATCTCGATCAGTATGATTAACATATATTTAACTCTGAAAATTCCACCTTGACAACTGATTGACAACGTCCTTCACAATCAAACTGACCTTTAAATCAAGATGAGTCGATGAAAACAAATTGTCCTTATTTTAGGGTTGCATTATTTTCTTTCCATTATGAATATCGCTTATTTCATAATATAAAGTAACGTATGATATCTTATTTTGGTTGCAGAACTTTCCAAAGCCTCTCAAAGGGATGGTATGTGTCATTTTTAGATTTTTGCAAGATATTAGAAACTGATTACATGAAAGGAGCATGCATGCATGTTAGAGAAATATAACGCTTAAAATCGGTTTTAGAATAGCTGGATATCGAAAATTGAAATAATACAAAGTGGTCATAATAAAAGGTTGATACCACGTTTCAATAGGACCTATTAGTTATTAGATATCTCAGCCATCTAAATACTAATCTTTATGAAATAAACTTTTAATGACTCTTGAAATTGTGGGTTTTTTTTTTCTTTTATCATAGGTGGTTCCTAATTATCTCGCAAAAAGTTAAAATCTGAACCCCCATCTCAGTCCAAAATATACCATCGCTTTGATTTCTGAGTCGAAACTGATCTTCAAATTGGAAACACGTTAATGAAGACTAAAGTCCATGTCTGTCTCCTTAAAAAAAAAAAAAAAAACATGAAAATGATGTTAATACAGTTTGTACGACGCCAAACCGACTTGAAAGCTTAAAATGCTTAACTTATAAACATATGCTTGAGGTAACCATACAAATGCAAAAGATAAATCGCAGAAGTGTGCTTACCCCAAAACATTGCAACTAGGAATTATAACGGAAAAGCCATGATTTATACAAACTAATACTTCAACGAGTTTAGATATTAACTGGAGAAGGACATGACATAATATAATTTGATATAATTTGTTTGTTTTATAAATAGATGATAAAGATGACACTTTCTGAGGCAATGTCAAATCGATATAAGACACAAGGAATAATTACAGTTAAATAAGATTATAACCACAGCTAGATTTCGATCTCCGCTAAGTTATGCTTGGAGCAATCTTTTTGGATCACAAAGCCTTGCTACTGCATGAAGCTTGGAACGTGATAATGACAAAACAAATAAGTGCAAATATATTCGCAACCTATTACAAGAGTAATTCTACTGACTGATCATGACTGAAAACTGTCAGTGTAATATAAAAAAGAAGAGCGACTGCGTTTCTTTTACTTTCGTTTAATCAATATTACGTGTGGGTCGACAAATAACTCCAGCGTCTTCTCCATGTACACAATTATGTGTCCCAAAGACACGATGCTGACAGTCAGCTAGATTGTCTTCTTCTCCAGAACAGCTCACATCATCCAGTAAAATATCGCCAGAGCCCTCTCCAAATTTCGAACAGCAACGAGCATCCAAGGCCTCTTGATAACCAAGCATTCTGCACACAACGTGGGCGTCTTCGATACCCCAGGAATCGTCACATACGGTGCCCCACGTTCCGTTGTACCGAACCTCAACTCGTCCTTCATTGACACTCCCTCCATTCACAAGACGAACCTCAAGCTCCTCTGTTATTTATTGAAGAAAGATAAAAGTCGGTGACATTGTTTTCTTTAAGTGTTCCATATCTCACAATCACGCCCTACTATAAAGACACAATATTAATGGACCTTTGGAATAGAAACATCACAACTGCACAAGAAAAACACTAAACATAATCAAAGAGGACATTGGTACATCTGAACTTTTCTATAACATCCAACTACCTAAAAATTAAGTACTTTTTATTCTGTTTTTCTGATTTTCATATACCCGTTAGGATATTCTTTAACTATCGTTCTCGATGAATGGAAGCTTATATTGGTGTAATGAACGTGTGTTTACTTATTTATTTTTGTAGGCATATGGATGTATCAGAAAATGTAAGGACTATTTCCAAAGGATGGTTTTGCGACGACCAAAAGTGTGAATAAGTAAATAACTAAATAAAATAATAGCCTACAACCGATTTATTGATCGTGTTTTCTTTTTTCATAGCAACCACAGCAGTTTCCTTGATTTAGTTACAAACGGGAGCCCAGAGAAGTTCTTAAGGGAGAACAAAAAGCCTATAAGGCACTTTGAGATATTTACAGGAAAAGGTAAATACCAGAGTTGGATTAATGAGACCATAATTATCATCCTCACTGTAGTAAGTTCCTTCAATGAGGTTCACATTGCTCGGTGCAGCAAATGTACGATAAGGAAGTATTCAAGAAACGTACCCCCTTGGTTGCACACAACGCCGGCAACCTCGTCTTGCCAACAATTATGTTGTCCCATTGGATGGTGGGAGCAATAAGCTAGGTTACGCTCTAACCCAGAACATTCCACGTTGTCGAGCAAGATATTGCGGGTGCCAGCTCCGAATCTGGAACAGCAAGGTGCCTCAGTTGCGCCACTGAAGCCCAGCATCCGGCAAACGACGTGCGCATCACCGAGATCCCAGATATCGTCGCAGACCGTGCCCCACTGGCCATCTCCTAGCCGGACCTCAACCCTGCCCTCTCCGCTGCTTTGACCGCCTGCCAGACGGACCTCAAATAGCTGCCCTGGCTGGGCTGCAATTCGAAATGAAACGCAAAGATATAAAGCAAACGTACAAACACAGGGCTAAAATACAACTTACTTTTGTAATGCTTCGTGAAAGTATTTTTTTTTTTGGGCAAGTTTACATGAAATGTTTTCACTCTGTCCTGAGGAGTCATTTTGTCTTGCGTCTCTTCTTATCTCAATTTTGTCTGTCTGAGTTTGTAAGCACATCATAGTGCAACTATACACAACCCAGTCGCTGTATAAATAAACGCGTCATTTTGAATTCTGCAACGATGAACCCCGACGGTCAGGGATTGCGCTAGAAAGCGTCATTTGTTTTTCCATGGACTTATTGCGAGGGATCTCTATGGATTTATCTATGTACCTTCCGTAATATAAGCATGCACTTTACGTGAGTAACGTATAGATTCTTACAACATATATATATATATATATATATTTTTTTTTTTTTTTTTTGTTATAAGTTCTGTAGTTGTGCTGTGGTTCCCCGGTGTGATGGCGAGGCCCCGTCCGTCTGACGCCGTGATTCGCACGACGTCTGGGCTGGCTAATCATAGTGATGGTACATATACAGGTAGGCCCTACATTTTTCATATTATGCAATATGCAATCAACGTATGGACCACTACACATTATCATAAGCAAACCTTTGTTTTTTCTTGAAAGACGATGTCTACTTTCTCATTCGTACTGACCTACTTTGCATCTTACACCGACGTCCTCTCCGTGGTTGCAGTTGTTTATCCCATACCCACGGTGATCGCACTGGGCAATGTTGGCCTCAACACCAATGCACTGGACGTCATCCAGCCAGATGCCACCAGAACCTGGCCCGAACGTTTCTGGAGGTGCAACAGACGCAAGGCCGCCGTACCCCAACATCCGACAAATCACCTGGGCCTCATCCTCACCGAAGTAGTCATCACAGACTGTCCCCCAGGTCCCATTAAACAGCACTTCGACTCTACCCTCCGCTGCAGTCTCCCCGTCGCGGAGGCGTACCGCGACATCGCCATCTTTATGTGAAGTGCGAGTCAGAATTTCAGATTATTAAACGTTGGTGCTTTTAGGGTCTATATTTTTCACGCCTGAAAAAAAAATGGATGTTTACCATTAAAAAAGTATTGTATTAGTATTGTTTAAGAAGTACTCCGTGAATTATTCGGGGTTCCCCCCCCCCTCTCTCTCTCTCTCTCTCTCTCTCTCTTTCTCTCATGATTTTGACGTCTCTTAAGGCTTATGTCAAGATATCGAAAATTAGAAAATAACATGTAATTCCGCTAACATCGGCATTACAATCATGACGGAGCACTTATTCATTATTTTTTTTTTTTATGAACGAAGGACTACAAAAGCAAAATGTATTGTAAGTTCTGTCATAGAATATGATGTTCTCTCCCTGGTGATACAAAAATCATATAATACTGACACGAGCTTTATGTGGAGGGGTGCTACAAATCCTACTGCCTTTTCTCTATTGTAACCCGTTGGAGATTAGCCCCGATTATGCTCGGGCACGTGTCTATAGGAAAGACGTGTTGTAGCCCAAGCAATCCATCCTCAAGGGGTTAATGTCGATAGATTTATCTCCAATCAAAATTTGTTTCACAAAGACGAATCTACAACATCTCAAAGTAAAAAAAAAAAACCAAACAAACAAACAAACAAACAAACTCAGAATATGAATATTTAGTTTTAGAGAATGTGGATAATGTAAAGTCGTATACATGGTTTATACCTAACCTCACTGATAAAGAAAACTCTGGTACAGGGTTCATACTTCATTGACTTCCGAGCAATCCTTCTTCCCTAAACTTGGCTGCCACCAGTGAGACATTCTCTTACAGTGTACCTCTTTTGTGAGAAAAAAAAAGATTAAGTCTTACCTCTTTCACCAAATGAGGTAATGGTGTATCTGCACATCTCTCTCATGCTAGAGAAACCAAAGTAGGTATGCAAAGCGCTTGTGAATTCATCATCGGGTATCGGAGGGGAGAACACATTAGAAATGTTATGAAGAAGGGAACCGAATTCAGTGCACCTATTCTCGTCCACAAGGATTTCACGAGCTCGACTGACCATATTCGCTGCAACCGAGTCAGTGGTTCCGATAGACACTGCAGACGTGATGGCATTACAGAGGTACTCCCTGTTCTCAAAACCCGTTGCAATTGCAGCAAAGTGCGGAATGTCCACGAAGAACACCTTAACAAAATCTTCCGGCTTGTCAGAGGGTACAACGTGGCTAGGATATGTTTGGGATGTAATCTCGTCCCAGCTATCGCATATTTCGGCAGCTCTGGGAAAGAGAGTTTTCAAGAATTCGGTAGCGAATTCAGTGACCAGGTCTCGAATGGTCCGTCCAGAACCAACGAGCTCTCCAGCTGCCTGGCAAACTGAATCTTCGTCGAATTCCCCAATACCGTAAAGATCTTGGAGAAGCTGTTGAAGTTGGGCCAGAAAATCAAACGGTCGTAGAGGATTGTTTCCAGAGGGCAGTGGGGTGGTGAACCACTGGATTGGGCGCCCGGATTCAGCATACGCTATGATCTTGTCATTCCACGGGGGAAATAATGTCGCGTCGGAGTCGGCCGAAGAAGTTGATGCCCAGGTATGCGCTTTGTGTGTTTTGGAATATGTCTGAGAAAGTCCGAATGCCGCGAAGAGCGACCGACAGTAGTCCTCACCCTTCAAAGATGACCCATTTCTCAGAGATTTCAAAACCGGATCGCAGATTGCTGCTAGTTGATCCATGGGGGCTCTGTCAGCTGGTTGGGTGAGAATGGCGGGCAGACGGGGAGCAATCCTCAGGCAAAATTCCCCTACAGCCTGGAGTTGGCTGTCTGACGTCCACATGAGCCCTGCGGTGTCGATCAGGTTAGCGACTGCAAGAAATGGACTCAGTTCGCCTGGCATATTCGAATAATCATCTGGGCCGTTCTGTTGCACATACGGCAGCACGCACTGCAGGGCTGCTTCCCAGTCCACCTCAAGTGTAGTCGGAAGAGGACACGGCTCGAGTCGACCTTTAGTAGGAATAGCGCCAAATAATTGTATGTGCTCTATGAAAATAAAGTGTCAGAATCAATGCCAAGGGAACCAGAACAATCATTCCAGGTGTCTCTTGAAAGATTCAGAACAGCAGTACAGTGATGATACTAAAAAATGTAAGCCTGGTATCAGAAGGTTTCTATCTCCCTCTCTTTCTTGCTCTTTCTGTCTCTCCTATTATTCCCCTTATCCATGCATCATGCTGGACCCCCCTTTCTCTTATTGCACCAACGTATTGTATCACCGGTTGCCAAAGGGTCAAGCTTATAGCTTATTATTGGCTACCGTTCTGTATGGCAAGTCATAACACATGTATTATAATTGTGTCACAAATGTATTTGTAATCAAAATTGTTGAAATTGTTGAAACTAGCTCTAATGAGTTTCATATCTGTATTATATTATGTTTGATATGTTGACAAAAAAAAAAATTGTAAATGATGCCATACGGAGAATGAATAGAATCAATCTAATCAAAAAAAACGTATACTAGTTGGTGCGTGTCAGTCTTTTTGATAAATGTATATGCAGACACATGGAAAAATAGACCACCTGGCTTCCGGTATAGTGCTTGTATTCGCGATACCTAGATATTTTCTTTTTTCATGTGTGTATGTGTGTGTGTGTGTGTGTGTGTGTGTGCGTGTGCGTGTGTTATCAAGGTAACCCAAACATTTCTATTTTGAATAATCAATGCTCGAGATTACGAGATAACTCGAGACCAAAAACACGATCCAGCTTCTGTCCAACAGAGTGCAATTATCATTTGCTCAACGTTGCCTGTAAACGACCGTCCATTTTACCCTTCCGGTGGGTCCATGAAAACGTCCACGCTTTTACTTTCACTTTGCTTATTATTATGTTACGGCTGTACCTACCTTCATCGACGCACGTGACAGCAACATCTTGCCAGTTCCCTTTGCAGTAATCAGTTAACAAGTAACCTTCATTATGACACTCGTCGAACCTTTGTTCAGCTCCGGTGCACTGTATATTGGAGACAATCGCAGTATCGTCATTTTCTGGGTAGTACGTGAAGAGATTGAGAGAGCTGCCGTCGAAACCAAGCTGTCGACATACGACGGACGCGTCATCAAAGTCCCAACCGTTACTGCAAACTGTTCCCCATTCGCCGTTGTAGAAGACTTCAAGCCGTCCTTCTAGATCATTCCGTCCCCCGACAATGCGAATGGGCACATCAGGACCTCGATCAACAAGTATGGGTGGTTCGGTGAGCAATGCAAAACTCTGATTTATTAAATGCATACCACTATTACAACAGCTGTTCATCTGGACTTCATATTAATCATTTCATTTCATTTCATTTCATTTCATTTATTTATTTCTGCATCCAGATTCAATTCATTTCATTTCATTTCAATTCAATTATTTTCATTCTTCTTTTTCCAACAAATGAATACAAAACTATGTCACAGTTAGAGTTTGTGTGAAGCATGATTATTTCAAAGCATTAAACTAAAAAAAAAATAGCAGTAATAAACTGGAATTAAAGTGAAAAACTGTTATAATGAGAAACTACTCAGTATAAAACTTAGTTTCCGTTCGCTACAACCAAAGTCGTTCAAGTGAAAATGCCCTACTTCTTAAAAAAACAATAATAATTATGGTTTTCGTCTAATAGAATCCTTCGGGTTATGCTATAACACTCATTAACTAATTCTTTGAAGTTAAACTTTATACTCCGGCTAACGAAAACATGTATCGTTCTTACCAAGAGCTACCCAGAGATCATATAATACATATACCTGCAATCAAGGAGGAAAAGAAGAAAAAAAAAAGAAGAAGAAGAGGATCTTTAACAATTTCTGCACAGTGAGGGACTTTGTAGACTGTACTATACCTAACATGGAATTTCTATGTCAACCAGCATTCGAATCATACAGAAGTTTGATACTGTGAACGCCGTAATACTAGTAATAATGATGTAGTAGAAATAGTAGTAGACGCCCGTCATTATCATAATTATTGCAAAAAATTAATATACTCTATGCGCATATTCCGCTTTTTCTGATCTCCAAATTGAAAACAAGATAATGGATCACATTAGTTTTTATTTTGTTCCGATACTGTAGACTTCATCAAAAGTACAGTGAACTTTAAAACTGACAAGCTGATAATTTCTCGTTCCTGTTTTATGCGTTTTATTAAATCAAATGTAAGTGCAGAGAGGTACAAGTTAACGACTAGATTGCTTACCTTGCTTACTGCTTGAGCAAAGGGGCAAGATGCAGGCAAACAGCAGAATCCACGCACTGGCAAAACATAATTTCTTCACCATTGTGACAGGTAGAATCGTCGATTTTTTAACAAAGAAACTCTATGTAGAGGATACAAGCTCTGACTAGAAATACATCAAACAATAAACCTTTCCTACAGAGTTATGATATCTTGTTTCCGGGATGTTCCGTTTACGTCTGAATGGAACAGTTCAAAGAGAATGATTCGATAATTCTTCAATCAGTTGGGGTTGACAGACACAAGAGACACGCAGAAGTGCATCAATCTCCTCCGCATAATATGTGGGCGAACACATAGCACATAAATACAACGCTGCAGACAAATGTCGAGTCGTGCATTTCGGGAGACGTATAACCCACACGACGCAAACACAATTGGCTCCTCCCTACCAACTGAAAGCACAGAAGAAGAATGATCTTGGGGGTACTTGTTCACAAGTCCCTATATGTGGGCCACTAGTGTGCTGTAGCAACAAATTGAGGAAACCGGACACTGGGAATGATCAAACGGAATTTCACTCTCAAGAGTAAGGAAGTGATCCTTAGACTGTACTTGACAGGAGCTATATCCTACGCTATGCAGGCATGGAACCCTTTACCTCGGGGAAAAAAAAAAAACGATATTCGAAAAAAAATAAAGAGTTAAAGCGAGAGCCACAAAACCTATCCCAAACATTCAACATCTGTCATATCAAGAAATATAATCGAGATTAGCGAGACTTTGGAGATAATAAGAGAGAGGAGAGATTCATGAGATAAGGAAACAAATCGCTCTCACTGAGCGGCGAACGTTTGCGAACGTAGCGAATTTGGGAATTCGCCAGGGTTCGTAAACGGTTGCAAAAGGTTCGTTAACATTCGCAAGAAAGTTCGCAAACGGTTTTTATTGTCGCAAACAGTTTTTCTTGTCGCAAAGAAATTTTGAACATGTTCAAAATTTCTTTGCGAACCTTTGCGAATCTGTATTTTCGCTAACAGTTGCAAACATTCGCAAACATTCGCAAACATTCGCAAAACACTCGTAAGAATTCGCAAACGATCGTAATACGGTGTCGCTAACATTTTTATAATGATTCGCCACTGCTAGCGAACAAGTAACCACATGGTTCCTATATAAAAGCTTCTGAAACAGACAAGGTTCCACTCTAAGAAAGCTCTTGAAGCTCTTGACATCTCCATCATGATTGTAATTGCTTCAAAAGCTTTTCATATTGACTAAAGTCTGTCCTCTGCAACAAGCACTCTCTGACTCTCTTTCTTTTCTTCTTCCTTTTTTGTTTTTCTTTATTTTATTTCTCTTATGCTGCACAACTCTCTAAAAAAGAAAGAGTGAAAATGTTCACTCTTGAAGGAGTGAATTACAGAAAAGAGTGAGTTTTGAATGAATTGGAGTGAATTTTGAGTGAAAAAATATATTTTCACTCATTTTGGAGTGACCTCAGGGATCACTCGAAAATCTAGGAGTGATCCCTGAGGTCACTCAAAAATTAGTGAAAATGAACATTTTCACTCCAAAATCACTCTAATTTCACTTGAAACTCACTCTTTTCTGTTATTCACTTCTTCAAGAGTGAACATTTTCACTCTTTCTTTTTTAGTGGAAAAGTGAGCAAAGAAAATGGGATTCCATCGGGATTCGAACCCGAGACCTCCGGATTGCTAGACCGGTGCTCTACCGACTGAGCTATAGAAAGCCCTAGTGCAGTGTTCGTCCCAGAAACCCTTAATTCTCAATGCTCGGGTGGTCAGAAGCTATAGCAGTGTGTTTGTGTGTGACACACACGCACACACTTGAACCTGGCATAAACCCGAAGGATAATTCAACTTGGGGATAAATGCGAGGGATCACCAAAGTGATGCAGCTTTTTGAGTTTGTAACAAATAAAGACAGAATAAACTGACCAGAAAGAATATAAATTATTAGTGGAAAAGTGAGCAAAGAAAATGGGATTCCATCGGGATTCGAACCCGAGACCTCCGGATTGCTAGACCGGTGCTCTACCGACTGAGCTATAGAAAGCCCTAGTGCAGTGTTCGTCCCAGAAACCCTTAATTCTCAATGCTCGGGTGGTCAGAAGCTATAGCAGTGTGTTTGTGTGTGACACACACGCACACACTTGAACCTGGCATAAACCCGAAGGATAATTCAACTTGGGGATAAATGCGAGGGATCACCAAAGTGATGCAGCTTTTTGAGTTTGTAACAAATAAAGACAGAATAAACTGACCAGAAAGAATATAAATTATTAGTGGAAAAGTGAGCAAAGAAAATGGGATTCCATCGGGATTCGAACCCGAGACCTCCGGATTGCTAGACCGGTACTCTACCGACTGAGCTATAGAAAGCCCTAGTGCAGTGTTCGTCCCAGAAACCCTTAATTCTCAATGCTCGGGTGGTCAGAAGCTATAGCAGTGTGTTTGTGTGTGACACACACGCACACACTTGAACCTGGCATAAACCCGAAGGATAATTCAACTTGGGGATAAATGCGAGGGATCACCAAAGTGATGCAGCTTTTTGAGTTTGTAACAAATAAAGACAGAATAAACTGACCAGAAAGAATATAAATTATTAGTGGAAAAGTGAGCAAAGAAAATGGGATTCCATCGGGATTCGAACCCGAGACCTCCGGATTGCTAGACCGGTGCTCTACCGACTGAGCTATAGAAAGCCCTAGTGCAGTGTTCGTCCCAGAAACCCTTAATTCTCCATTTTCTTTGCTCACTTTTCCACTAATAATTTATATTCTTTCTGGTCAGTTTATTCTGTCTTTATTTGTTACAAACTCAAAAAGCTGCATCACTTTGGTGATCCCTCGCATTTATCCCCAAGTTGAATTATCCTTCGGGTTTATGCCAGGTTCAAGTGTGTGCGTGTGTGTCACACACAAACACACTGCTATAGCTTCTGACCACCCGAGCATTGAGAATTAAGGGTTTCTGGGACGAACACTGCACTAGGGCTTTCTATAGCTCAGTCGGTAGAGCACCGGTCTAGCAATCCGGAGGTCTCGGGTTCGAATCCCGATGGAATCCCATTTTCTTTGCTCACTTTTCCACTAATAATTTATATTCTTTCTGGTCAGTTTATTCTGTCTTTATTTGTTACAAACTCAAAAAGCTGCATCACTTTGGTGATCCCTCGCATTTATCCCCAAGTTGAATTATCCTTCGGGTTTATGCCAGGTTCAAGTGTGTGCGTGTGTGTCACACACAAACACACTGCTATAGCTTCTGACCACCCGAGCATTGAGAATTAAGGGTTTCTGGGACGAACACTGCACTAGGGCTTTCTATAGCTCAGTCGGTAGAGCACCGGTCTAGCAATCCGGAGGTCTCGGGTTCGAATCCCGATGGAATCCCATTTTCTTTGCTCACTTTTCCACTAATAATTTATATTCTTTCTGGTCAGTTTATTCTGTCTTTATCTTTCTTTTTTAGAGAGAATAGCTGTAGCAGCAGCCTGACAAAGCAGCTCTTCAAGGATAGCAACACCTTGAGCCTCTTCTTGGCAGAAATTTATTTCCATATCCTGGAAATCCATCTTGAACGGTTGTCACAAGAGATCTGAATTCATTGGAAGGTTTTATGTAGTTTTATGAATCTTACTATACACAATCGCCTGGTACTTTTCTAGGTCCAAGAACATTCGCAAAATTGTCGCAAAGGATTTGCAAACAGTTGCTGATATTTGCAAAACTGTCGCTAACATTTGCAAAATTGTCGCTAACATTTGCAAAATTGTCGCTAACATTTGCTAACATTCGCTAATAGTCGCCACCTGTGTTCGCAAACACTTTCGCAAACATTCGCTAAAGTGTTGCTAATTGTCGCTAAACATCGCTAAAAGTCGCTGACTGTCGCTAATGGCAGAAGCGAACTTTGATTTTTCACAAACATTCGTCAGAAAAGTTGGCGAATCTCAATTTCGCTACGTTCGCAAACGTTCGCCGCTCAGTGAGATGCAAATCCGGGAACTACCTGAGAATGCCAGAGTTGCTCTTAAGAAGAAGAGGCTATTCCATAAAGCTAACCAAACGGAGAAGACACCTTGACATCAGGAAGAACTCGGGAAGAGAGTTTTCATCGACTGGAACAAACTAAAATAGATTCTAATCGACGCCCTGTACTCCCAGCTTCAAAGGACAATTGAGGGGGTCGAGGCAATAATTATAGTGCTAACCCACACTTTTGTCAAAATTGAGTTACATGCATTTTCATAAACCTTAACTTTCACTCTAACCTCCGTGAAAATATCATATTTGAATTCAACCAATAAGATGATAAAATATGCATGTATTCATGTTTTATTAATGTACAATGTATGGACTTTCCAAACATTCAACAGCGATTATCTCAAAATGACTATTGTGTGGGTTAGCACTATTATTGTACCGACCCCCTCAATTATCCGAACTATTTTTTCCTTCGTTTTTTTTTTTTCTTAAATGAATCAAATGGAACTCTACTAACCCGATCACACAATACTATCTACAGCGATATAAGGGATAGTTTCACCACAGCAGTTACGAGTTGTGTCTTTCAACGAGTTCAGGGTAAATTTGAGGTAAATTCAATGAAAGTACATACGGATATATTAGGTATGAGATAGTAACCAGTAAACTAGACTGTCGTCTGATGAAGTGGAACTGAAGACTGAAACCAATCTTCTGTATGCATTGACCTTGAGCAAGTTAGTGAACAGCTTACCATGCGCAGGATGCTACCGTTATCAGTCACTGAAACCTGTGCGTTCTCTCAGTTTGATCATGGACCTACATAGTTGAAGCGCAATGATTTCATTCTGCACTTGCCTTCGTTCTTTCCTTAAGATAGGGCCAAAGAAAGATAATAATGCCAGTTGAGTGAAACTTTCGTGATATGTATAGACCCAAGTGTATTTCAACGAATCTGATTAAATAGTGCCAAAGAAAGATGGTAATGATGATGTATATCTATGGATGGAAAGGAAAATAAAAATAAAGCAAAATTTATACTTCAGGTCTGGTCATTTTGTCGTTGAAAACACTTGACCTTTTACGTTAATCTTGGTCTCTGTTTTATGATGGTTATTATCACGTGTACGAAGTATCACCTCTAAAAAAAATGCTGCGTATAGCTACGTATTTATCTTTATTCATCATCATCATTGCGCTTGTTCGAAAAGTGATGTAACTTTAAAAGTCTGGCCGAGATGAAAGGGCTGTAGAGCACTTACTACACATGATCTTAAGCCAAAGATATTTCTGGAAATATGTTTGGGACATTGTATATGTTTATGTATATATATATATATATATATATATATATATATATATATATCATATATCATATAATCACTCCGTTATCTATTTGTAATGAGCCATTACATCTAGCACAAAAAATATTAAGGAATACACGTGTATGATACAGCAATTTACATACAACTGTAATGTACAGTATTATAACATAAATATCGACAAAGACAAAACACACCCGACAAAGTAACCAAGTTGTCATGATCTTCTTCTTTTTTTAAAGCAGAATGCTCCCTTTTATTTTCCCGTATATCTGTAATAACAACCATTTACCATATCATCAATCCATAGCATTTCTTGAAAGCAACTAGTATCTAAATACAAATAATTGTGAAAGAGAAACGAAAGGTATATGAAAATGTTATTGAATTAGTCGTAATAATAACCAAACTACTTATCATAAACCGTAAGAGTATGTCCTTCGGCAATAATTGTGTACCAGTAATCTCAGTTTTTCTTCCCTTACCTCTGTTCTTAATTCTTCCCAAGTGCACTGAAATATATTTTGAAGAAGCATCCTGCGCTTCTCTTTTTAATAATATAAATGACAATGAGAGCAACAAAAACAACAACAACAACAAAGAATGTGTATGAGCGAGAACAATCACTAATATCACAACCTCTGGTCAGTGAGAACCCTGTGATGACATTTTTGTTCTAGAGGTTATTTCACAAACATAATTGCTGGTATAAACATCAGAGAAGTTAGACGCTACCATAGGTGTGCGATAGGCAGAACCATCTACTCGACCTTGTGGCTTTGATAGGAAAGCAAGAATACTAAAGGAAACGCATATTTTGTTGGATTATTCCCCCATTTCAAGCTTAGAGCATGTTAAACACAGCGGCCTTTCATTCATCCATTTAGAAAATTGCGTTTTGGAGAACGGCTGCTTAGAAAAATTGTATCCCGAATCATGGTCAATCGGAAGATCCGTGGTTATTTGGGGGGCGTGTCCATGGCGTCATGGGCTGAAGAGCAAACCCGGAAGTATCACACAACAGCCTCAGCTTACCTATGTATGCTCTCGATGAGAGCGTGATGTCGAGGCTCATACCCCGAAATCCCAAGACATTTTTTTATCCGAATGTCACAAAAAATGAAATAAAATTGTTTTCTACTTTAAGTCCCCTGTGAAATCACACATTTCCTCGTTTGAATAGAGTCTGTTACGTGTTACTTAGGCCACGAATACAGAAGTTGTCAGGCCTAGTGCCTGTACAATGGTGCTTCGTAGTCGATCAGTCACATGCATGCGCCCATCACAGGCCGCGTATGTCGCAGTGCAGTAGCCTCCGTGTATCAAAGAGCGGAGAAGCCTGGGCTTCGTACCTCTTTGGTACGTACAAAATGTACTATATCAGCAGTTCCTCGGTAGTACTCAGGGAGGTGACTGTGTACGCCATATACATGTATTTAGCGAGTCTTTTTTTTTTTTCGCGAATCGGGACTTGCCAATAATTTCGCTAGTGCTTAAATTCGTGGTTGTGGAGTACACTACGGAAGGGGGAAATATTATGTACGGAAAGAGAGTTAATATTTTCTCGTGTTTTTAAATTCGCACAAAGCACCAGGTTCGCGAAATTGGCGAAAAAAAAAAAAAAAAAACCCTCGCGAAACATTCGGCGTACGTGGATCGCTAATACTAGATACCACGCATGCAAATACTAGATACCCGACCAGGGCCCCGTTGCAAGAAAGTTGCAATCAATTGCAAATAATTGCTAATTTTGAAACAACCATTCTGATTGGCTCAGGGTCTGCCCTATTAAGAAGACATGCATGCAACAATGATTTTGATTGGCCAGTGACAATCAGTTACAAGTTGCGTTTAAACGCAAAGTTTCTAGCAACGGCGCCCAGACGCTGTAAGTACGCTGTCGCGACGTAACTACGTACAGCGACTGGGCTGTGTATAGTTACGGCTAAGTCGAAGTCTTGACTAGGCCGGCCGGCCTATCTGGTGATAAAATAAATGATAGAGAGCACTGCGATTTTCATCGATAGTGATAAAACTTTGATGGACTCGGTGAAGTAATGAATGGATCGTGCAGTGAATTTGTGAGGGTACCTAGCTCTAGCTAGATAGAATGCTGATGAGCTGTGAACGGGAGTACGGAGTGAGTGTGATGCGATAAGATACGATAATACGTATCCCGACCAGACGCTGCGCTACTTACAGCGACTGGGCTGTGTTCAGTTAGGCCTACTGCTGCTCTAAAGTACGAGTTCAAGTCAGCACTAAGCTCGGTTCATTTTCAGTTCAGAATAAAAACAACTCTGACCAATCTAAATTTTGAAGTCTATCTGGCATTCAGAAGCGGATCTATAGGGGGGGGGGGTTGGGGGTTGCAGCCCCCCCCCCCCCAAAAAAAAAAAAAAAAAAAAAAATCCGGGGACCATTTACCAAAAATAGTGGTGTTTTAGATGCAAGAAAACGCCATTTTCACACACAGATTTTCACAAATTCTCCCTACTGTGGGAGGGTGGACACCCACCTCTCACACCCTCCCCCCCCCCCCCCTTTATAAAAAGCTACATCCGCCCCTGGCATTGGTCCTAAGTCACCAACATTGTCCCCTGGCCTGCCGTGTGGCAAGGGCTCGTACTGCCAATCTCCACTAAGTCCGTCCGCTTCAACCGAACCGCCCTGGACCTTCCCCACTAGCTCGCCCGTAGCGTCTCCCTCCTGCGCCCCGCCGTGCGGCTTGTCATCTATCTCTCCAACTTCACCCTAGTGCAGTGTTCGTCCCAGAAACCCTTAATTCTCAATGCTCGGGTGGTCAGAAGCTATAGCAGTGTGTTTGTGTGTGACACACACGCACACACTTGAACCTGGCATAAACCCGAAGGATAATTCAACTTGGGGATAAATGCGAGGGATCACCAAAGTGATGCAGCTTTTTGAGTTTGTAACAAATAAAGACAGAATAAACTGACCAGAAAGAATATAAATTATTAGTGGAAAAGTGAGCAAAGAAAATGGAGAATTAAGGGTTTCTGGGACGAACACTGCACTAGGGCTTTCTATAGCTCAGTCGGTAGAGCACCGGTCTAGCAATCCGGAGGTCTCGGGTTCGAATCCCGATGGAATCCCATTTTCTTTGCTCACTTTTCCACTAATAATTTATATTCTTTCTGGTCAGTTTATTCTGTCTTTATCTTTCTTTTTTAGAGAGAATAGCTGTAGCAGCAGCCTGACAAAGCAGCTCTTCAAGGATAGCAACACCTTGAGCCTCTTCTTGGCAGAAATTTATTTCCATATCCTGGAAATCCATCTTGAACGGTTGTCACAAGAGATCTGAATTCATTGGAAGGTTTTATGTAGTTTTATGAATCTTACTATACACAATCGCCTGGTACTTTTCTAGGTCCAAGAACATTCGCAAAATTGTCGCAAAGGATTTGCAAACAGTTGCTGATATTTGCAAAACTGTCGCTAACATTTGCAAAATTGTCGCTAACATTTGCAAAATTGTCGCTAACATTTCGTGCTAACATTCGCTAATAGTCGCCACCTGTGTTCGCAAACACTTTCGCAAACATTCGCTAAAGTGTTGCTTATTGTCGCTAAACATCGCTAAAAGTCGCTGACTGTCGCTAATGGCAGAAGCGAACTTTGATTTTTCACAAACATTCGTCAGAAAAGTTGGCGAATCTCAATTTCGCTACGTTCGCAAACGTTCGCCGCTCAGTGAGATGCAAATCCGGGAACTACCTGAGAATGCCAGAGTTGCTCTTAAGAAGAAGAGGCTATTCCATAAAGCTAACCAAACGGAGAAGACACCTTGACATCAGGAAGAACTCGGGAAGAGAGTTTTCATCGACTGGAACAAACTAAAATAGATTCTAATCGACGCCCTGTACTCCCAGCTTCAAAGGACAATTGAGGGGGTCGAGGCAATAATTATAGTGCTAACCCACACTTTTGTCAAAATTGAGTTACATGCATTTTCATAAACCTTAACTTTCACTCTAACCTCCGTGAAAATATCATATTTGAATTCAACCAATAAGATGATAAAATATGCATGTATTCATGTTTTATTAATGTACAATGTATGGACTTTCCAAACATTCAACAGCGATTATCTCAAAATGACTATTGTGTGGGTTAGCACTATTATTGTACCGACCCCCTCAATTATCCGAACTATTTTTTCCTTCGTTTTTTTTTTCTTAAATGAATCAAATGGAACTCTACTAACCCGATCACACAATACTATCTACAGCGATATAAGGGATAGTTTCACCACAGCAGTTACGAGTTGTGTCTTTCAACGAGTTCAGGGTAAATTTGAGGTAAATTCAATGAAAGTACATACGGATATATTAGGTATGAGATAGTAACCAGTAAACTAGACTGTCGTCTGATGAAGTGGAACTGAAGACTGAAACCAATCTTCTGTATGCATTGACCTTGAGCAAGTTAGTGAACAGCTTACCATGCGCAGGATGCTACCGTTATCAGTCACTGAAACCTGTGCGTTCTCTCAGTTTGATCATGGACCTACATAGTTGAAGCGCAATGATTTCATTCTGCACTTGCCTTCGTTCTTTCCTTAAGATAGGGCCAAAGAAAGATAATAATGCCAGTTGAGTGAAACTTTCGTGATATGTATAGACCCAAGTGTATTTCAACGAATCTGATTAAATAGTGCCAAAGAAAGATGGTAATGATGATGTATATCTATGGATGGAAAGGAAAATAAAAATAAAGCAAAATTTATACTTCAGGTCTGGTCATTTTGTCGTTGAAAACACTTGACCTTTTACGTTAATCTTGGTCTCTGTTTTATGATGGTTATTATCACGTGTACGAAGTATCACCTCTAAAAAAAATGCTGCGTATAGCTACGTATTTATCTTTATTCATCATCATCATTGCGCTTGTTCGAAAAGTGATGTAACTTTAAAAGTCTGGCCGAGATGAAAGGGCTGTAGAGCACTTACTACACATGATCTTAAGCCAAAGATATTTCTGGAAATATGTTTGGGACATTGTATATGTTTATGTATATATATATATATATATATATATATATATATCATATATCATATAATCACTCCGTTATCTATTTGTAATGAGCCATTACATCTAGCACAAAAAATATTAAGGAATACACGTGTATGATACAGCAATTTACATACAACTGTAATGTACAGTATTATAACATAAATATCGACAAAGACAAAACACACCCGACAAAGTAACCAAGTTGTCATGATCTTCTTCTTTTTTTAAAGCAGAATGCTCCCTTTTATTTTCCCGTATATCTGTAATAACAACCATTTACCATATCATCAATCCATAGCATTTCTTGAAAGCAACTAGTATCTAAATACAAATAATTGTGAAAGAGAAACGAAAGGTATATGAAAATGTTATTGAATTAGTCGTAATAATAACCAAACTACTTATCATAAACCGTAAGAGTATGTCCTTCGGCAATAATTGTGTACCAGTAATCTCAGTTTTTCTTCCCTTACCTCTGTTCTTAATTCTTCCCAAGTGCACTGAAATATATTTTGAAGAAGCATCCTGCGCTTCTCTTTTTAATAATATAAATGACAATGAGAGCAACAAAAACAACAACAACAACAAAGAATGTGTATGAGCGAGAACAATCACTAATATCACAACCTCTGGTCAGTGAGAACCCTGTGATGACATTTTTGTTCTAGAGGTTATTTCACAAACATAATTGCTGGTATAAACATCAGAGAAGTTAGACGCTACCATAGGTGTGCGATAGGCAGAACCATCTACTCGACCTTGTGGCTTTGATAGGAAAGCAAGAATACTAAAGGAAACGCATATTTTGTTGGATTATTCCCCCATTTCAAGCTTAGAGCATGTTAAACACAGCGGCCTTTCATTCATCCATTTAGAAAATTGCGTTTTGGAGAACGGCTGCTTAGAAAAATTGTATCCCGAATCATGGTCAATCGGAAGATCCGTGGTTATTTGGGGGGCGTGTCCATGGCGTCATGGGCTGAAGAGCAAACCCGGAAGTATCACACAACAGCCTCAGCTTACCTATGTATGCTCTCGATGAGAGCGTGATGTCGAGGCTCATACCCCGAAATCCCAAGACATTTTTTTATCCGAATGTCACAAAAAATGAAATAAAATTGTTTTCTACTTTAAGTCCCCTGTGAAATCACACATTTCCTCGTTTGAATAGAGTCTGTTACGTGTTACTTAGGCCACGAATACAGAAGTTGTCAGGCCTAGTGCCTGTACAATGGTGCTTCGTAGTCGATCAGTCACATGCATGCGCCCATCACAGGCCGCGTATGTCGCAGTGCAGTAGCCTCCGTGTATCAAAGAGCGGAGAAGCCTGGGCTTCGTACCTCTTTGGTACGTACAAAATGTACTATATCAGCAGTTCCTCGGTAGTACTCAGGGAGGTGACTGTGTACGCCATATACATGTATTTAGCGAGTCTTTTTTTTTTTTCGCGAATCGGGACTTGCCAATAATTTCGCTAGTGCTTAAATTCGTGGTTGTGGAGTACACTACGGAAGGGGGAAATATTATGTACGGAAAGAGAGTTAATATTTTCTCGTGTTTTTAAATTCGCACAAAGCACCAGGTTCGCGAAATTGGCGAAAAAAAAAAAAAAAACCCTCGCGAAACATTCGGCGTACGTGGATCGCTAATACTAGATACCACGCATGCAAATACTAGATACCCGACCAGGGCCCCGTTGCAAGAAAGTTGCAATCAATTGCAAATAATTGCTAATTTTGAAACAACCATTCTGATTGGCTCAGGGTCTGCCCTATTAAGAAGACATGCATGCAACAATGATTTTGATTGGCCAGTGACAATCAGTTACAAGTTGCGTTTAAACGCAAAGTTTCTAGCAACGGCGCCCAGACGCTGTAAGTACGCTGTCGCGACGTAACTACGTACAGCGACTGGGCTGTGTATAGTTACGGCTAAGTCGAAGTCTTGACTAGGCCGGCCGGCCTATCTGGTGATAAAATAAATGATAGAGAGCACTGCGATTTTCATCGATAGTGATAAAACTTTGATGGACTCGGTGAAGTAATGAATGGATCGTGCAGTGAATTTGTGAGGGTACCTAGCTCTAGCTAGATAGAATGCTGATGAGCTGTGAACGGGAGTACGGAGTGAGTGTGATGCGATAAGATACGATAATACGTATCCCGACCAGACGCTGCGCTACTTACAGCGACTGGGCTGTGTTCAGTTAGGCCTACTGCTGCTCTAAAGTACGAGTTCAAGTCAGCACTAAGCTCGGTTCATTTTCAGTTCAGAATAAAAACAACTCTGACCAATCTAAATTTTGAAGTCTATCTGGCATTCAGAAGCGGATCTATAGGGGGGGGGGGGGTTGGGGGTTGCAGCCCCCCCCCCCCCCAAAAAAAAAAAAAAAAAAAAAAAAAATCCGGGGACCATTTACCAAAAATAGTGGTGTTTTAGATGCAAGAAAACGCCATTTTCACACACAGATTTTCACAAATTCTCCCTACTGTGGGAGGGTGGACACCCACCTCTCACACCCTCCCCCCCCCCCTTTATAAAAAGCTACATCCGCCCCTGGCATTGGTCCTAAGTCACCAACATTGTCCCCTGGCCTGCCGTGTGGCAAGGGCTCGTACTGCCAATCTCCACTAAGTCCGTCCGCTTCAACCGAACCGCCCTGGACCTTCCCCACTAGCTCGCCCGTAGCGTCTCCCTCCTGCGCCCCGCCGTGCGGCTTGTCATCTATCTCTCCAACTTCACCAGGGTCTTCATCACTAGGTGTGTACTGTATCACTCAGTTCATCATCGCTCCCACATTCAAATTCCCCCAAGAAATCATCCTGATCATCACTGCATGGCCTTACGGTACGATGTCGCGCATTATCGAAAAACAAACTTTGAAAACTTCATATGCAAATACTATCTACAACAACTTGTATGATACAATGCATGCATTATGCGCGCGGGGGCCTGCGGCGCTCGAAACCTTGCCCGATTCCCTTCAGCCCATGACGTCATCGGCAAAGCCTCGAAATTTACGCTGCGACCTAGATTTTAGGGGGGTGACAGGTGTAAATCTTCAATATCCTCTAACTCCACTTAAAAAAGGCCATTTTAAACGATGTAAACGACACATTGTTCTATGTGTCCCCCTCTTTGACTTCATATATACATTGTAATTTTATTTCTTCAGTATTCCCCTTTAATATTCCACATCGACCGAAGTCACGAGAATAAAAACGTTAGTGAACAAAGGTGGGACATGGTGAAGGTTAATGCGATATCTAGTGGCGGACCAACCATTTCCCTTTCATCCCCTGCTTCTCGCTGTTAGTCTTTAACATTCGCTTTGCTGATTATAAACATTTTATATCACCAGGACCTTCACTTACAAGATGCGATAAGGCAGACTTGACCAAACTGACCAACGAGAAATGGATGCCCGCGACAACGTCTGTTTTCTAATGGTGCTCATCGCGTGCTATGTTTTACATCCCTACACTAAAATTCCACCTAGACAATGTTCTTTTTTGACAACCAAGCTGACCTCTGGAATTAAAAGAGTCGCAGAAAACAAATTTAATGAAGAGTTTGTTCGCAAAAAAAAACCTCAATAAGTCCATATTTGCCAAATGGAGATATTGGCGATTAAAGGTCAAGTACAATAAAGAGAATAATAAGAAAGTTTTTGCCTCTTTTGACCATAACTTCAAAAATGTACCTTTATGTGTAGTGACCAATATATCATTTACAAGGTATTATTTTGTACTTTGTGACAGAGACCGAACTTTAAAACCTTCAAAAATGGACTTACCGGTTTCTGCGAACAAACTCTTCAAATATTCTTTGTTTAATCAAGCTGCCCTCTGGAATTACAAGAGTGGTAGAAAACAAATATTTGTTTTTTTTTTTATGCTGCATCCAACTGGACCCCATGGAAGACCAGCTTAGTGTAGTTGAATATGGGCTATCCAGCCATCTTCACAGATGGAAAATGAACAACAACAGCATTCGTTTGTTTGTTCATTTGTTAGTTTTCCAGTTTGAATTTGGCTATCGATCTTTAATCTTTCATATGATAAAGATAAAGTTAAGCATATTGTTCTGTTTTGGTTGCAGAGTTTTGAAAAGCGACTTTTTATATAAAACATATGATAGTAGACAAAAATCTGCGTTTCTATCTCTGAAAACAAATCAAGATGATATACAGGGTGGCCCAAAAAGAACGGAACTCCTAAGATCTTTAATTTCAGCAATATCGTTGCAAATATGTCATCATGTTGCATACAATTAGAAAGGCCATTCTTTGTCCAATAGAATGACACCAAGCTCTTTAATTTCAGTTAATGCGTTACAATTTTAAGCCCATTTTTGTCAACCCTTGCAATTTTCAAAATGTGATCATTTTACACTCTCAGAGATACAGAAACCAGTGAGAATTCGGCTTACCGTAGAACCAGTAGCGTTAACAGTGTGCGGAATGTGGGGCGGACAGTGTCATTGTCGTCGGGTCGTCTCATTCACAATGGTAACGAACAATGACAGCCACATTCCACACGTTGTGAACGTTACTGCTTCTATGGCAAGCCGAATTCTCGCTGATTTCGGTGTCTCTGAGAGTGCAAAATGATCACATTTTGAAAATTGCAAGGGTTGACAAAAATGGTCCTAAAATCGTAACGTATTAACTAAAATTAAAGAGCTTGGTGTCATTCTCTTGGAAAAAGAATGGCCTTTCCAACAGTACGCAAAATATTGACACATTTGCAACGATATTGCTGAAATTAAAGATCTTAGGCGTTCCGTTCTTTCTGGGCCACCCTGTATTACAGACTTTGCAAGGCGTCATGTAAACTGAAGAGCTATAAATGCTCGAACTGCAACTAGTGCAAGATAGAAATTCAAATACGAGAAAGTGTATGAATAATGAATATATCTCATAAAGTGTAGAAGCAATAATGAGCTATTTTCTTTGATAAAATTCTTATCTTATTTCTACCAATTTTATGTAGTCGACTAAAACCGTAATCATTCGAAACGATATCACACGTGTCAATATGATGATAAAAAGGCGACAATTCCTCCAGCAAAGTCATTTCCTAAAGTCTTGACTTTGTAATTTATCTATTCTACGGTGCATAAAAACCTGTACTCGACAAATGCAAATTATTAAGTCGGAAAATGTATGTTTACCACAAATAGACATGATAAGAAATATAAATGGTTTTTTTTTTTTTTGTAGGAATCATACCAACACCTCAGAAAGGTTAGCCATGAGTAAAATAACAAAATACAAAACAAAATAATTTTCCAAAATATATTTAAGCGCTTAACTTAAAAATAGAAAAATCGACGCCAAATACAAGACAAAGGATGATATTTCTATCGCCGCTATAGTAAACTAAGCTTGCATCATTTAAATAAAATTAATCAGTGTAATCATTTTGCTTACGCTTTATGTTATATATTTATTGAATGAAAAATAAAGAATAAACTAACCTGGACTGAAATGAATTATAGTCGTGGTCCTTTATGAACCTTGCTGCATAACTAGATAACGACAAGGTAACGAACAGGTAAGTGCGAATATATTCTCTACTAATTAAACGAGTATTTGTGTTCTTTGTCAGAGATTGAGAGTAGTAACGGAAAAAAAAGGTATTCCAGAAAAAAAAAAAAAACTGTCCCCATAATAATAAAAGAGAAGAGCAACTACGTTTCTTCTAACTCCGTTTAATCGACTATGTCTGTGGGAATACAAACAACTCCCGCGTCTTCTCCATGAACACAGTTATGAGTTCCAAATTCACGATGCTGACAGTCAGCTAGGTTGTCTTCGTTTCCAGAACAGCTCACATCATCCAGTAAGATATCGCCAGAGCCCTGTCCAAAGTTCGCACAGCAACGAGCTTCTGAGGCCTCTTGGTAACCAAGCATTCTGCACACAACGTTAGCGTCTTCTAGACCCCAGGAGTCGTCACACACGGTGCCCCACTCTCCGTTGTTCCGGACCTCAACTCGTCCCTCATTGGCACTCCCTCCATTTACAAGACGAACTTCATACTCTTCTGGCACTAGTACATGAAAAAGAGGAGGAATTAAAAAAAAAAAAAACAAGCAGAGTTAGTCTCTAACGTCTTTCCCCCCTTCCATGCATACTATATCACCGGTGGGGGAAAAATAAAGATACCTGTGTTCAAAGATTTAACCTTTTTGCTCGAGAATCACAAACGTAATAGAGAGTTAAAGTTTCATTAAAGCCGTTTAAGTTTCATTAAAGCTTTAGTTCGGTGATATTAATTAGAGCTTCGTGCGCAAGGTAGGGCTTCTGTGATGTAAAAAAAAAATATAAATAAATAATCACAAGTACAAGGTCACTAAATACCAAATAGTAATACCACAAATAATGCATTTCTTGTTATAGGGGTTACATTGCGAAGTCAAAATTATAATAGAATAATGATAATAGCACCAGAGATTGACTTTGTATAACTCTCCCATAAAATACATCATGTTTCACGTAATAGTGTTAAAGCCACTTTGTTTTGGAAATTCATCTCAAGTTGGTGTTAATCTTTTAATGTCAACAACAACAGAAAAATTAAACTCTGATATTTTTAGGCGTTAACGTAACAGACTTCTTCAACCTTATGGAATGACCCATCTTCGGCTTAATCATCCCGATGCAGACACGCTTATAGGAGTTAGTAGTATTTGTACTTTGTAGACCTCCCCCCCCCCCCCCCTCCCATTTCTAGTCTTTGTTGAGGGAAAGTCGGTATGTCCTGATGTAGGTTACTTCTGTGAGCTCCACTTTCAAAGTATAAAGGTTCCCGCTCCAGAACTTTGCACATTATCTAGGTCCATGATGTGGTCTTGAGATTTGACAGAGATAATCATTATGTTTAGAGGAGGTGCTAGGGCGTCTATGTTCAAGAAATCTAGTCCTAAGTGAGAGTTCTGTTTTACTAATGGACGATTCCTGACAATCATACTGGTGTTGTTTTACTTGGCAAGTAACCCTGTACAAGAGAACTGTGTTACCCTCTTTGTTGTGTCAATCGGCCCTTCGAATCACTGACGAAGTATCCTTATGTCAATTTGTCTGATTCAAACCAACCCACACTGACCAGCATTTAGTTTTCCTAATCTAATCATTCTCTTGAGCATTGGTGATGAGTATATGTTGTGTATAAACAAACAGTGCTTCATGGAGCTGAAACATTAAGTACCGACTACTGACAAATCAAAAATGTTCTTCTTCAGAATTAATGCGGTTGTGAGGCTCAGTGAGCATTCCTCATGGTTGCGCTTGAATAGACAGCCCTAGAAAGGTTGTGCTTTCTTTCAAATATTTAGAAAATAGTCCATTTTAAAGCTTAACATGATAACAGACTCCACAATTATAAACAAACAGTCAAAAACATTAAGGACAGATTATACTGCCTCACGTGAAAGGGGATTCCACAATTATATCCGTTATACTGCTTTTCAAGAGGAAACTTAACAAGTTTGGCACAAGGGGAATAGCCTTACTCCACTAGCCACTAGGATACTTTGTCAGTGCATAGTTGTGACGAAAGTCAAAACTGAGAAGAAAGATATCACTGATCCCTTGTACAGGATTACTTCAGAAAGGAAGAAAGGTGCATGCCACGAATCGTCCATTGGTGTAACAGAACGTTCGTTTTAATTAGGAACAGATTCATTGAACACAGACATTTCAGCTTCACCTCTTTTCTGACGGGTCATTCTACTGACAAAGACTTTAGAGCTGACATCATATCCCGTTGAGGACGGGTCCCTAGCATATTTGGGCAAGTGTCTGCAGCGGAGAATGCGTATTGTTACAAACTCAGCCAGCCTTCAACAACGGGAATTCAGTAGTTAACATTTGTATTGAGATCGGAGGGTTAGAACTATAATTTTGGGTTTCTTCTATGTTCGCCTACTACACCATACCTCCGGAACTACAAACAACTCCGGCGTCTTCTACATGTCCGCAGTTATGCGTTCCAAATTCACGATGCTGACAGTCAGCTAGGTTGTCTTCGTTTCCAGAACAGCTCACATCATCCAGTAAGATTTCGCCAGAGCCCTGTCCAAATCTCGCGCAGCAAGGAGCTTGCAAGGCCTCTTGGTATCCAAGCATTCTACACACAACGTTAGCGTCATCTATACCCCAGGAGTCGTCACACACGGTGCCCCACTCTCCGTTGTTCCGGACCTCAACTCGTCCCTCATTGGCACTCCCTCCACCCACAAGACGAACTTCATACTCTGCTGGCACTTGTACACGAAAAAGAAGAAGAATTAGTCTCTAACGCAACTCCTCCTTGACTGCATGCTATGTCACCGCTGGAAAAAAAACAAAATAAGGAGATCTGTGCTCAAACATATTTCGTTATTTTTCCCGAGAATCTCAAAAGAAATAAAAAGTTCAGATTTTGTTTAGCAATTTAACTTTCATTAACGCTTTAGTTCGGTAAGATTTAGAGTTTCGCGCCGAGCGTAGGGCGACTGTCACGTCCAACAACAACAAAAAAGGGATCACAAGTACAATACCACAAAATACCAAGAAAGAGTACCACATATGATGCATTTCTTGATTCATTACATTGTGAAATCAAAATTATCATGACTTAACCCTAACTTACCTGGGGGAGGGGGGGGGGCATAATGCCCCCCCCCCCCCTTGACGAATTCCGTGACCATTCCGGCGCGCAAAATTTTTTGACCGCGCCGCTCGCTGACTTTTTACTTTCAAGTCTCGCGCAACTTTTGAGACCAAATTTGTCGCGCCCGGGCATACCGTTCCGAAGCAACGCCCCTTCAAAAAATTTTCGTCAACCCCAAAATTGCTCAAAAACGTGATTTTGTGTACAAAGTCAATACAAATTGTGTTTTTTCAATTAATTCATATAAAGATTCATATTTTTGATTTTAATGGCTGAAATCAATTTGTTTTAGTATAATTATGCTTCAAAATATGTGTATGACAAATTCTGCTGAAAAAAACAACAAAAACAAAAGTTCGAAAAAACAAAGAAATACATTAAAAATTGATAAAACAACAAAAACAAAAGTTCGAAAAAACAAAGAAATACATTAAAAATTGATAAAACAATAAAAAAACATAAGAAATTAATTTAGATACTGCTTTTTTTTACGCACAAATGTTCGGAATGTCACTAGGAATATTTACACCAAAAATCAGCATTCCAAAAGCTTTTATAAGCCAATTACAGACGAAAATGAGGTTTTTTTTTGCATATATTTGAATAATTAATTAATTTAAAATAGAAAATGCAAATTTTTTGAAAATAACTTAGTAGTCTTGTAGATTACATCCGGCTTTATGTTAATGCAAAATTTTGCGGCGATCGCGCGATCAACGGCCAAGATCTGAAGGGGGGCCATAATGCCCCCCCCCCCCCCCCCCAGGAATTCAAGCTCGCTAAATAGCCCAGGTAAGTTAGGGTTAATATATTAGCAGCAGATATTGATTTGCGATAACAATTCACCCATACATCATAATTCACGTAAAAGAGTTACAGCTTCTCGCTCTTGGAAATTCATCAAAAATTAGGGTTACTCTTTTAATCTCAACAACAGAAAACTTAAACTGTGATATTTTTAGGTTTTAACGTAACAGACTTCGTCAACATTACGGAATGACCCATCTTCGGCTTAATCATCCCAATGTCGATAAGCTTGTAGGATTTAATATTAGTTTGTACTTTGTAGACACCCCCCCCCCCCATTTCCAGTCTTTGTTGAAGGAAATTCGGTATGTCCTGATGTAGGTTACTTCTGTGAGCTCCACTTTCAAAGTATAAAGGTTCCCGCTCCGGAACTTTGCACATTATCTAGGTCCATGAGGTGGTCTTGAGATTTGACAGAGATTGTTATGTTTAGAGGAGGTGCTAGGGCGTCTGTGTTCAAGAATTCTAGTCCTAAGTGAGAGTTCTGTTTTACTAATGGACGATTCCTGACAATCATCCTGGTTTTGTTTTACTTGGCAAGTAACCCTGTACAAGAGACCTGTGTTGCCCTCTTTGTTGTGTCAATCGGCCCTTCGAAGCACTGACGAAGTATCCTTATGTCAACTTGTCTGATTCAAACCAATCCACACTGACCAGCAACTCGTTTTCTAATCTAATCATTCTCTTGAGCATTGGTGATGAGTATATGGTGTATAAACAAACAGTGCTTCATGGAGCTGAAACAGTAAGTACCGACTACTGACAAATCAAAAATGTTCTTCAGAATTACTGCGGCTGTGCTCAGTCAGCATTCCTCATGGTCGCACAGCCCTAGAAAGAAAACAGTCCAACATGATAACAGACTCCACAATTATATCAAAAGGACAGATTATACTGCCTCACGTGAAAGGGGATTCCGTTGCTTTCAAGAGGAAACTTAACAAGTTTGGCACAAGGGGAATAGCCTTACCCCACTAGCCACTAGGATACTTTGTCAGTGCATAGTTGTGACGAAAGTCAAAACTGAGAAGAAAGATATCACTGATCCCTTGTACAGGATTACTTCAGAAAGGAAGAAAGGTGCGTGCCACGAATCGTTCATTGGTGTAACAGAACGTTCGTTTTAATTAGGAACAGATTCATTGAACACAGACATTTCAGCTTCACCTCTTTTTTTGACGGGTCATTCTACTGACAAAGACTTTAGAGCTGACATCATATCCCGTTGAGGACGGGTCCCTAGCATAGTTGGGCAAGTGTCTGCAGCGGAGGATGCGTATTGTTACAAACTCAGCCAGTCTTCAACAACGGGAATTCGGTAGTTAACATTTGTATTGAGATCGCAGGGTTAGAACTATTTTCGGGTTTCTTGTATGTTCGCCTACTCCACCATACCTGTGGAACTACAAACAACTCCGGCGTCTTCTACATGTCCGCAGTTATGAGTTCCAAATTCACGATGCTGACAGTCAGCTAGGTTGTCTTCGTTTCCAGAACAGCTTACATCATCCAGTAAGATATCGCCAGAGCCCTGTCCAAATCTCGCGCAGCAAGGAGCTTGCAAGGCCTCTTGGTAACCAAGCATTCTACACACAACGTCAGCGTCTTCTAGACCCCAGGAGTCGTCACACACGGTGCCCCACTCTCCGTTGTTCCGGACCTCAACTCGTCCCTCATTGGCACTCCCTCCATCCACAAGACGAACTTCATACTCTGCTGGCACTTGTACACGAAAAAGAAGAAGAATTAGTATTTAACGCAACTCCTCCTTGACTGCATGCTATGTCACCGCTGGAAAAAACAAAATAAGGAGATCTGTGCTCATACATATTTCCTTATTTTTCCCGAGAATCTCAAAAGAAATAAAGAGTTCAGACTTTCTTTTTAGCCATGTAACTTTCATTAATGCTTTAGTTCGGTAAGATTTAGAGTTTCGCGCCGAGCGTAGGGCGACTGTCACGTCCAACAACAACAAAAAAGGGATCACAAGTACAATACCACAAAATACCTAGAAAGAGTACCACATATGATTCATTTCTTGATCCATTACATTGTGAAATCAAAATTATCATGACTTAATATATTAGCAGCAGATATTGATTTGCGATAACAATTCACCCATAAAATACATCATAATTCACGTAAAAGAGTTACAGCTTCTCGCTCTTGGAAATTCATCAAAAATTAGGGTTACTCTTTTAATCTCATCAACAGAAAACTTAAACTCTGATACTTTTAGGTGTTAACGTAACAGACTTCGTCAACCTTACGGAATGACCCATCTTCGGCATAATCATCCAAATGTAGATGTGCTTATAGGAGTTAATATTAGTTTGCCTTTGTAGACCCTCCCCCCCCCCCCCCCACATCTCGTCTTTGTTGAGGGATTATGTCCTGATGTAGGTTACTTCAATCTTCTGTGCTCCACTTTCAAAGTATAAAGTTTCCCGCTCCGGAACTTTGCACATTATCTACGTCCATGAGGTGGTCTTGAGATTTGACAGAGATTGTTATGTTTAGAGGAGGTGCTAGGGCGTCTGTGTTCAAGAAATCTAGTCCTAAGTGAGAGTTCTGTTTTACTAATGGACGATTCCTGACAATCATCCTGGTTTTGTTTTACTTGGTAAGTAGCCATGCACAAGAGACCTGTGTTGCCCTCTATGTTGTGTCAATCGGCCCTTCGAAGCACTGACGAAGTATCCTTATGTCAACTTGTCTGATTCAAACCAATCCACATTGACGAGCATCTCGTTTTCTAATCTAATCATTCTCCTGAGCATTGGTGATGAGTACATGGTGTATTTCACAAACTGTGTTTAATTCGGTTAAAACGGTAAGAACTACTGACAAATCAAAAAAGCTCTTCAGGACTGAGGCTATGCTCAATTGGGCGTTCCTCAGGGTCACACAGCCCTACAAAGAAAATAGTCCAACATCATAACAGACTCCGCAACTATATCAAAAGGACCGATGCTTTGCGGAGGAAACTTAACAAGTTTGATACAAGGGGAATAACCTTACCCCACTAGCCACTAGGACACTTCGTCAGTGCCTAGTAGTGACAAAAGTCAAAACTGAGAAGAAAGATATCACTGATCCCTTGTACAGGATTATTTAAAAAATGAAGGTAATTAAAGGTGCATGTCACGAATCGTTCATTGGTGAAACAGAACGTTCGTTTCAATTAGGAACAGATTCATTGAACACAGATATTCCAGCTCCGCCTCTTTTCTGACGGGTCATTCTATTGATAAAGACTTTAGAGCTGACATCTTATTCCGTTGAGGACGGGTCGATGGTATATTTGGGTAACTGTCTGCAGTGGGAAATGCGTGTTGTTACAAAATCAGTCTTTCTTCAACAACGGGAATTCGGTGGTTAACATTTGTATTGAGATCGAAGGTTTAGAACTATTTTCGGGTTTCTTGTATGTTCGCCTACTCCACCATACCTGTGGAACTACAAACAACTCCGGCGTCTTCTACATGTCCGCAGTTATGAGTTCCAAATTCACGATGCTGACAGTCAGCTAGGTTGTCTTCGTTTCCAGAACAGCTTACATCATCCAGTAAGATATCACCAGAGCCCTGTCCAAATCTCGCGCAGCAAGGAGCTTCCGAGGCCTCTTGGTAACCAAGCATTCTACACACAACGTTAGCGTCTTCTAGACCCCAGGAGTCGTCACACACGGTGCCCCACGTTCCGTTGTACCGAACCTCAACTCGCCCTTCATTGGCACACCCTCCATCCACAAGACGAACTTCATACTCTTTTGGCAATAGTACAAGAAAAATAAGTAGAATCGGGGAACAGTACAACTCCCTCTTACTGCTTACTTCAATTTAACGTTTAATGTCAATCTTTAAAGAAATAGAAATCTGTATGTGACAACACTTGCTCTTCTAAACTTCAGATATTAGAAAATGTAAAATTTCTTTTGTTGCATTTTACTCTCTGGTTACTTTATTATAACGGTAGAGTATAAAGAAATTAAGTGATTATAACACGTAATAGAATGTCACAACATACCATTGCATGGAGAAGTAGTGCCACGAAAGAGGCCTATTCTGTTTACTTTAAACGCAAAATTTACGCAATCATAACATGCAGTAATACACAGTATTGATATTTATTACAAGAATGTCTTCTCACCTAATTGGACATACAGTGCTCATTCCATCAGAGTTATAACAGCATGCAATACAAGCATCACAAGTTCACAACGTTTAGGGAAGAGAGGCCACACATGATGCATATCTTTTTTTCTTCATAATTTGAAATTGAATTCATGAAATAATGTAAAAAGTAAACAAATTTTGACATTTTTAGGTAATTGTCCTCTAACTTGATACAAAAAACACACATTTCTGTTGCCTACGTCAATATACCTGTGGGACGGCAAACAACTCCCGCGTCTTCATTATGTCCACAATTATGAGTTCCAAATTCACGATGCTGGCAGTCAGCTAGGTTGTCTTCGTTTCCAGAACAGCTCACATCATCCAGTAAGATTTCGCCAGAGCCCTGTCCAAATCTCGCGCAGCAAGGAGCTTGCAAGGCCTCTTGGTAACCAAGCATTCTACACACAACGTCAGCGTCTTCTAGACCCCAGGAGTCGTCACACACGGTGCCCCACTCTCCGTTGTTCCGGACCTCAACTCGTCCCTCATTGGCACTCCCTCCATCCACAAGACGAACTTCATACTCTGCTGGCACTTGTACACGAAAAAGAAGAAGAATTAGTCTCTAACGCAACTCCTCCTTGACTGCATGCTATGTCACCGCTGGAAAAAACAAAATAAGGAGATCTGTGCTCATACATATTTCCTTATTTTTCCCGAGAATCTCAAAAGAAATAAAGAGTTCAGACTTTCTTTTTAGCCATGTAACTTTCATTAATGCTTTAGTTCGGTAAGATTTAGAGTTTCGCGCCGAGCGTAGGGCGACTGTCACGTCCAACAACAACAAAAAAGGGATCACAAGTACAATACCACAAAATACCTAGAAAGAGTACCACATATGATTCATTTCTTGATCCATTACATTGTGAAATCAAAATTATCATGACTTAATATATTAGCAGCAGATATTGATATGCGATAACAATTCACCCATAAAATACATCATAATTCACGTAAAAGAGTTACAGCTTCTCGCTCTTGGAAATTCATCAAAAATTAGGGTTACTCTTTTAATCTCATCAACAGAAAACTTAAACTCTGATACTTTTAGGTGTTAACGTAACAGACTTCGTCAACCTTACGGAATGACCCATCTTCGGCATAATCATCCAAATGTAGATGTGCTTATAGGAGTTAATATTAGCTTGCCTTTGTAGACCCTCCCCCCCCCCCCCACATCTCGTCTTTGTTGAGGGATTATGTCCTGATGTAGGTTACTTCAATCTTCTGTGCTCCACTTTCAAAGTATAAAGTTTCCCGCTCCGGAACTTTGCACATTATCTACGTCCATGAGGTGGTCTTGAGATTTGACAGAGATTGTTATGTTTAGAGGAGGTGCTAGGGCGTCTGTGTTCAAGAAATCTAGTCCTAAGTGAGAGTTCTGTTTTACTAATGGACGATTCCTGACAATCATCCTGGTTTTGTTTTACTTGGTAAGTAGCCATGCACAAGAGACCTGTGTTGCCCTCTATGTTGTGTCAATCGGCCCTTCGAAGCACTGACGAAGTATCCTTATGTCAACTTGTCTGATTCAAACCAATCCACATTGACGAGCATCTCGTTTTCTAATCTAATCATTCTCCTGAGCATTGGTGATGAGTACATGGTGTATTTCACAAACTGTGTTTAATTCGGTTAAAACGGTAAGAACTACTGACAAATCAAAAAAGCTCTTCAGGACTGAGGCTATGCTCAATTGGGCGTTCCTCAGGGTCACACAGCCCTACAAAGAAAATAGTCCAACATCATAACAGACTCCGCAACTATATCAAAAGGACCGATGCTTTGCGGAGGAAACTTAACAAGTTTGATACAAGGGGAATAACCTTACCCCACTAGCCACTAGGACACTTCGTCAGTGCCTAGTAGTGACAAAAGTCAAAACTGAGAAGAAAGATATCACTGATCCCTTGTACAGGATTATTTAAAAAATGAAGGTAATTAAAGGTGCATGTCACGAATCGTTCATTGGTGAAACAGAACGTTCGTTTCAATTAGGAACAGATTCATTGAACACAGATATTCCAGCTCCGCCTCTTTTCTGACGGGTCATTCTATTGATAAAGACTTTAGAGCTGACATCTTATTCCGTTGAGGACGGGTCGATGGTATATTTGGGTAACTGTCTGCAGTGGGAAATGCGTGTTGTTACAAAATCAGTCTTTCTTCAACAACGGGAATTCGGTGGTTAACATTTGTATTGAGATCGAAGGTTTAGAACTATTTTCGGGTTTCTTGTATGTTCGCCTACTCCACCATACCTGTGGAACTACAAACAACTCCGGCATCTTCTACATGTCCGCAGTTATGAGTTCCAAATTCACGATGCTGACAGTCAGCTAGGTTGTCTTCGTTTCCAGAACAGCTTACATCATCCAGTAAGATATCGCCAGAGCCCTGTCCAAATCTCGCGCAGCAAGGAGCTTCCGAGGCCTCTTGGTAACCAAGCATTCTACACACAACGTTAGCGTCTTCTAGACCCCAGGAGTCGTCACACACGGTGCCCCACGTTCCGTTGTACCGAACCTCAACTCGCCCTTCATTGGCACACCCTCCATCCACAAGACGAACTTCATACTCTTTTGGCAATAGTACAAGAAAAATAAGTAGAATCGGGGAACAGTACAACTCCCTCTTACTGCTTACTTCAATTTAACGTTTAATGTCAATCTTTAAAGAAATAGAAATCTGTATGTGACAACACTTGCTCTTCTAAACTTCAGATATTAGAAAATGTAAAATTTCTTTTGTTGCATTTTACTCTCTGGTTACTTTATTATAACGGTAGAGTATAAAGAAATTAAGTGATTATAACACGTAATAGAATGTCACAACCTACCATTGCATGGAGAAGTAGTGCCACGAAAGAGGCCTATTCTGTTTACTTTAAACGCAAAATTTACGCAATCATAACATGCAGTAATACACAGTATTGATATTTATTACAAGAATGTCTTCTCACCTAATTGGACATACAGTGCTCATTCCATCAGAGTTATAACAGCATGCAATACAAGCATCACAAGTTCACAACGTTTAGGGAAGAGAGGCCACACATGATGCATATCTTTTTTTCTTCATAATTTGAAATTGAATTCATGAAATAATGTAAAAAGTAAACAAATTTTGACATTTTTAGGTAATTGTCCTCTAACTTGATACAAAAAACACACATTTCTGTTGCCTACGTCAATATACCTGTGGGACGGCAAACAACTCCCGCGTCTTCATTATGTCCACAATTATGAGTTCCAAATTCACGATGCTGGCAGTCAGCTAGGTTGTCTTCGTTTCCAGAACAGCTCACATCATCCAGTAAGATTTCGCCAGAGCCCTGTCCAAATCTCGCGCAGCAAGGAGCTTGCAAGGCCTCTTGGTAACCAAGCATTCTACACACAACGTCAGCGTCTTCTAGACCCCAGGAGTCGTCACACACGGTGCCCCACTCTCCGTTGTTCCGGACCTCAACTCGTCCCTCATTGGCACTCCCTCCATCCACAAGACGAACTTCATACTCTGCTGGCACTTGTACACGAAAAAGAAGAAGAATTAGTCTCTAACGCAACTCCTCCTTGACTGCATGCTATGTCACCGCTGGAAAAAACAAAATAAGGAGATCTGTGCTCATACATATTTCCTTATTTTTCCCGAGAATCTCAAAAGAAATAAAGAGTTCAGACTTTCTTTTTAGCCATGTAACTTTCATTAATGCTTTAGTTCGGTAAGATTTAGAGTTTCGCGCCGAGCGTAGGGCGACTGTCACGTCCAACAACAACAAAAAAGGGATCACAAGTACAATACCACAAAATACCTAGAAAGAGTACCACATATGATTCATTTCTTGATCCATTACATTGTGAAATCAAAATTATCATGACTTAATATATTAGCAGCAGATATTGATATGCGATAACAATTCACCCATAAAATACATCATAATTCACGTAAAAGAGTTACAGCTTCTCGCTCTTGGAAATTCATCAAAAATTAGGGTTACTCTTTTAATCTCATCAACAGAAAACTTAAACTCTGATACTTTTAGGTGTTAACGTAACAGACTTCGTCAACCTTACGGAATGACCCATCTTCGGCATAATCATCCAAATGTAGATGTGCTTATAGGAGTTAATATTAGCTTGCCTTTGTAGACCCTCCCCCCCCCCCCCACATCTCGTCTTTGTTGAGGGATTATGTCCTGATGTAGGTTACTTCAATCTTCTGTGCTCCACTTTCAAAGTATAAAGTTTCCCGCTCCGGAACTTTGCACATTATCTACGTCCATGAGGTGGTCTTGAGATTTGACAGAGATTGTTATGTTTAGAGGAGGTGCTAGGGCGTCTGTGTTCAAGAAATCTAGTCCTAAGTGAGAGTTCTGTTTTACTAATGGACGATTCCTGACAATCATCCTGGTTTTGTTTTACTTGGTAAGTAGCCATGCACAAGAGACCTGTGTTGCCCTCTATGTTGTGTCAATCGGCCCTTCGAAGCACTGACGAAGTATCCTTATGTCAACTTGTCTGATTCAAACCAATCCACATTGACGAGCATCTCGTTTTCTAATCTAATCATTCTCCTGAGCATTGGTGATGAGTACATGGTGTATTTCACAAACTGTGTTTAATTCGGTTAAAACGGTAAGAACTACTGACAAATCAAAAAAGCTCTTCAGGACTGAGGCTATGCTCAATTGGGCGTTCCTCAGGGTCACACAGCCCTACAAAGAAAATAGTCCAACATCATAACAGACTCCGCAACTATATCAAAAGGACCGATGCTTTGCGGAGGAAACTTAACAAGTTTGATACAAGGGGAATAACCTTACCCCACTAGCCACTAGGACACTTCGTCAGTGCCTAGTAGTGACAAAAGTCAAAACTGAGAAGAAAGATATCACTGATCCCTTGTACAGGATTATTTAAAAAATGAAGGTAATTAAAGGTGCATGTCACGAATCGTTCATTGGTGAAACAGAACGTTCGTTTCAATTAGGAACAGATTCATTGAACACAGATATTCCAGCTCCGCCTCTTTTCTGACGGGTCATTCTATTGATAAAGACTTTAGAGCTGACATCTTATTCCGTTGAGGACGGGTCGATGGTATATTTGGGTAACTGTCTGCAGTGGGAAATGCGTGTTGTTACAAAATCAGTCTTTCTTCAACAACGGGAATTCGGTGGTTAACATTTGTATTGAGATCGAAGGTTTAGAACTATTTTCGGGTTTCTTGTATGTTCGCCTACTCCACCATACCTGTGGAACTACAAACAACTCCGGCATCTTCTACATGTCCGCAGTTATGAGTTCCAAATTCACGATGCTGACAGTCAGCTAGGTTGTCTTCGTTTCCAGAACAGCTTACATCATCCAGTAAGATATCGCCAGAGCCCTGTCCAAATCTCGCGCAGCAAGGAGCTTCCGAGGCCTCTTGGTAGCCAAGCATTCTACACACAACGTTAGCGTCTTCTAGACCCCAGGAGTCGTCACACACGGTGCCCCACGTTCCGTTGTACCGAACCTCAACTCGCCCTTCATTGGCACACCCTCCATCCACAAGACGAACTTCATACTCTTTTGGCAATAGTACAAGAAAAATAAGTAGAATCGGGGAACAGTACAACTCCCTCTTACTGCTTACTTCAATTTAACGTTTAATGTCAATCTTTAAAGAAATAGAAATCTGTATGTGACAACACTTGCTCTTCTAAACTTCAGATATTAGAAAATGTAAAATTTCTTTTGTTGCATTTTACTCTCTGGTTACTTTATTATAACGGTAGAGTATAAAGAAATTAAGTGATTATAACACGTAATAGAATGTCACAACATACCATTGCATGGAGAAGTAGTGCCACGAAAGAGGCCTATTCTGTTTACTTTAAACGCAAAATTTACGCAATCATAACATGCAGTAATACACAGTATTGATATCTATTACAAGAATGTCTTCTCACCTAATTGGACATACAGTGCTCATTCCATCAGAGTTATAACAGCATGCAATACAAGCATCACAAGTTCACAACGTTTAGGGAAGAGAGGCCACACATGATGCATATCTTTTTTTCTTCATAATTTGAAATTGAATTCATGAAATAATGTAAAAAGTAAACAAATTTTGACATTTTTAGGTAATTGTCCTCTAACTTGATACAAAAAACACACATTTCTGTTGCCTACGTCAATATACCTGTGGGACGGCAAACAACTCCCGCGTCTTCATTATGTCCACAATTATGAGTTCCAAATTCACGATGCTGGCAGTCAGCTAGGTTGTCTTCGTTTCCAGAACAGCTCACATCATCCAGTAAGATATCGCCAGAGCCCTGTCCAAATCTCGCGCAGCAAGGAGCTGACGTGGCCTCTTGGTAGCCAAGCATTCTACACACAACGTGAGCGTCTTCTAGACCCCAGGAGTCATCGCACACGGTGCCCCACGTTCCGTTGTATCGAACCTCAACTCGTCCTTCATTGGCACTCCCTCCATTTACAAGACGAACTTCATACTCTTCTGGCACTAGTACAAGAAAAAGAGGAAGAATTAATTGATAACGCAACTCCCATTTGACTGCATGCTATGTCGTCGGTGGGAAAGAAAATAAAGAGATCTGTGCTCAAACATATTACTTTTTTTTTTCTCAAGGCTCTGAAAAGTAATAGAGAAGTTCAGACGTTCGTAGTGCTGTTTAAGTTTCGTAAACGCTTTGGTTGTGTAAGATTTAGAGTTTGGTTCCGCGGGTAGAGCGCTACACAGGTTGACCAGATTAATGGAGAACATTCTATGTGGTATAGATATAGTACATACAGGCTGACCAGATAAGTGGAGAATTTTCTAGGTGGTATACAATGTAGCTATACAGTACATGCATGTAACAGGAAATACATTATAGCTCACTCAATCTAGAATGATTTCACCCATTCCAGAATGTTCTGGGAAGTGCTTACATGTTTGGCTGAGTGAGGCACTGTCACTGTAGCCCAATGTGATTGGTAGTTAATTTTGGTAATGATGTTATGCAGTGAGTCATCCAGGTTTCCTGGAACTAGGACTTGCCAGTATGTTCAGGTGTGTGGCCCCAGGTTGGAGAGAGTTATAGAATGTGCTAGAAGGGGGTGAATAGATAGTATATAAGCTAGAGAAATTCTGCAGTAGGCAGAGTACCCAACACCTCTGCTCTGAGAGTTACGTCACTTCTGGCTCTGAAACGACTTGTTATAGTCAGTCCTGTGTTTCCTGCTGACCTGTTATGTTTGTGGAGATAAGGCCTGGGAGACATTTTGCCGGCAGATAATTAATTTGCCTACATTGGAGATAGACTCCATATTTTAATTTCAACGGACGTTGCTACGGAAAAGCTGTGACGGGCTGGATTCCTAGATGAACATTATTGAGCGAATCGTCATTCAACGCATCGACTGGATGTGGTCATCGTAACGTTGGATTCTGCACGTTTCGCTGTGGACATTATACCGTGGATATAACGTGGACTATCGTAACCAGCGCCTCTGGATTTTACGTTGGAGGAATCATTCATTGGGGCATCAAGGACCATTCATCCGTGCATCGAACATCGTATTTGGACATCACCAAGGGACTACTATATGAACCTCGTGACTAAGAATATGCTGTAATGCGTATAAGTGATTCCACTACTGTTTTATAATTGTTTCTACTGATCATTATTGTACTGATGTGAAACCGATTACCAGTCTGTACCCACAATATCACTGTTAATAAACCACCTGAACATCAGTTGATTGTTTCTTTTGTGCGATCATTCTCAGTGTGTTTTTGGTCGTAACACACGATACTGATATTGGATATCTCTCCTGAAACATATAACATGTTGGACGTAATAGAGTTAAAGCTAATCTGTATTGGAAATTCATCTAAAGTTGGTGTTAATCTTTTTATAGCAAGAAAAAAAAAATGTCGCCTCTGATATTTTCTGGAGTCAACTCAACAGACTTCGACAACCTTATGGAACTACAAATCTTCGGCTTGAACACGTGAAGGTCAATAAATAATTCGTAGTTTGTAATTTGTGCTTTGTAGCCCTTCCCCCCCCCCCCGCTCCTCCCCCTCTTTTTTGTCGAAAGTCGGTTTGTCCTGATGTAGATTACTTCTGTAAAATCCCGTTTGAAAGGACGGGTTCCCGGTAAAGAAGTTCAACATTATCGAGGTCTTGAGATTCCATATTGATAATAATTATGCTTTAGGGAGACGTGGCTAAGGGGTCTGTAATCAAGGAATCTGGTCTTAAGTGGGAGTTCTGTTTCACCAATGAACGACTCCTGACAACCAACCTGATAGTGTTATACTTGACAAGTAATACTGTACAAGAGACCAGTGTTGTCCCTCTAGGCTGTGTCATTCGGCACTACGAAGCACTGAAGAAGTATCCTTATGTCAATATGACTGTTGAGCATCTCGAGCATTGGTGATGAGTACATGGTGTATAAACAAACTGTGTTTCATTGAGCTGAAACAGTAGAACCGACTACTGACACATTGAAAAAGCTGTCCAGAACTGCCCCTATGCTCAGTGGGCCTTACAGAGGGTCAGCGAGCCCCAGAAAGAAAAGAATCAAACATCATAACGGACTCTACAACTACATAAAAAGGACAGATTGTACTGTCTCACGTGAAAGGAGATTCCGATACTTTGCGTAGGAACCTTAACAAGTTTGGCACAAGGGGAATAGTTTTAACGAGAACACTTCGTCAGTGCTTAGTAGCGCCAAAAGACAAAACTGAGAAAAAGTTAAAAAAAGCAACCAACATCAGTGCCTACTGACCCTTTTCTGAAGGCAGACGACGGGCGTGACAACATTCAAAACGTACTATGGCCTCCTTAACTACCGTCAGGTAGACAAGTCGAAAACGGGTAATTCTACTGATATTACCGAGTTGACATCTTATCCCGCTGACGATGAGTCCCGAGTATACTCGTGCAAATGTCTATGGGAAATGCGTGTTGTAGCAAAATCAGCCTGCCCTCATGAGGAATTTGGTAGATAATATTTTGTATTGAGATCAAAGATTTAAAAATATGTTTCTAGGTTTCTCGAATGCTCGCCTACTCCACATACCTGCGGAACTGCAAACAACTCCGGCGTCTTCTCCATGAACACAATTATGAGTTCCGTAACCTCGATGCTGACAATCAGCGAGATTGTCTTCTTCTCCAGAACAGCTCACATCATCCAGTAAGATATCGCCAGAGCCCTGTCCAAATCTTGCACAGCAAGGAGCTGACGTGGCCTCTTGGTAGCCAAGCATTCTACACACAACGTCAGCGTCTTCTAGACCCCAGGAGTCGTCACACACGGTGCCCCACGTTCCGTTGTACCGAACCTCAACTCGTCCTTCATTGGCACTCCCTCCATTAACAAGACGAGCCTGAAGCTCTTTTGATGTTTATAAGAAATGATAGATGTTGATATACTTCCTTTTACTTCTAAAAATATATCAAGTGTAATGTTTTATACTGTGACCAAATACGAATATTTGATTGGATTTAAGATTGTCAAGTTGGAATGTAACTGGATGTAAACTAGCTGTTTCCTCGTTAGAACTTGTCGAAACCCTTGGAAATGTTTAGGACCCTACACATAATACTCAGAGGTTTATTGCCTTTTTGTGTAAAAACCCAAGCATCTTTATTTTATAGACAGATAGGAATGTATTTGGACATATCGGATAGGTTCTCATTCGCAAAAATTGGCTACATAAAATCGATTTTCTGTCGTCCGCGATAAATGCCAGAGCATCATTAATAGCCATAATATTCCAACTCTCATTCTGAAAAACGTAAGTGTAATATACATTAAAACTCGTCTTCCTGTTTTGTTTTGTTTTGTTTTTTAATCAATCTTACCTGTGGAACCAGAAACATCACAACAAGACGAACACTAAGCATTTCTCTAAGTCATGAGAAAAACGAAAAGGAAAATTGCTAAATATAATGTTTTCTTAAACATCGAGGTGTGCATTTGTCTTTTTTTTTTGCAATCGGTGGTAACCAACTGTCCTTGCAATAGCACAAAATGTCAGGCTACGTGCAACCCATTTACAATAGTATCATTTCATGTCAGCCAGGGTATAATAAGTTCTGTCAAGTTGAGTTACAAGCTGGAGCCCAGGCGATGTGTAAGGAAAAGAAAAGCAAGTAAGGAACTTTGGGATCTTTACAGGGATATGAGGCATTTTTGTCACTTTATTTATTACCTTCAGTGAGGTGCTCGTGGCTCGGTGCAGCAAATATAAGAAGGAAGTGGTGGAATACACAAATACACGATACACAAAACGAATAGGCAGTGTTTGCATGCACGAATACACGAAACGTACCCTCACGGACGCACACAACGCCGGCATCCTCTCCGTGCCTACAATTATGTAATCCGACAGGAGGATGATAGCATTCGGCCAGATTGCTCTCCGACCCGGAACATTCCACGTCGTCGAGCAAGATACTGCCGGTTCCTTCTCCGAATCTGGCGCAGCAAGGTGCTTCCGTTGCGCCACTGAAGCCCAACATCCGGCAAACGACGTGTGCATCCGCGAGATCCCAGATGTCGTCGCACACCGTGCCCCACTGGCCATCTTCGAGCCGGACCTCAACCCTGCCCTCTCCTCTGGTTTGACCGCCTGCCAGACGAACCTCGAATAACTCACTTGGCGCGACATTGCCCGCTGCACGTCCAAATAAACATTCGAACAAACAAATAAGCAAACACAGGGCAAAATCACAGCTTACTTGGGTAATGCCTCATGAAATGCAATATTTCTATAAAGGCCATGAATCACTTTTCATTCTGTCCGGCAGATTCCTTTTGTTTTACGTCCCATTTTATCAAAGGTTTGTGTGTTTGACTTTGTGAGTATATCAATGTGATGGGTCACAAACAAGAATATCGTTCATAATGTGCGACATATAGGCCCTACGAATGTACATAATCTTAATAAAGAGGCCTACTTCATCCTTGAAAGACGATGTCTATTTTTTTCATTTTTTTTTACTGACCTACTTCGCATCTTACACCGACGTCCTCTCGGTGGTTGCAGTTGTTTATCCCATACCCACGGTGATTGCACTGAGCAATGTTGGTCTCAACACCAATGCACTGGACGTCATCGAGCCAGATGCGACCGAAACCTGGCCCGAACGTTTGATAAGATGCAACAGATGCAGGGCCGCGGTACCCCAACATGCCGCAAATCACCCGCGCCTCTTCCGCACCGAACAAGTCGTCACAGACTGTCCCCCAGGTCCCGTTAAACAGCACTTCCACTCTACCCTCCGCTGCCGTCTCCCCGTCGCGGAGGCGGACTGCAACGTCGGAATCTTTATGCGAAGAAAGGTTCAGAATTTCAGACTATTACTAGTAAACGTTAATGGTTAAGCGCACACATCTGTCATAACTGAAAAACAACAACAACAAAAAGAACAACGCCAACCCATACACACGCACACAAACACTGAATCAGTGTTGTCCATTTGAGTTGTTGTGTTATAGCTACTCTCTGAAAATACTTCGAGCCGTATATATTGTTATATATTGTTAACTTGTTTGTTTTTTTTATCTTGCATTTGTTAAAACTAATGTGAAAATACTGTGAATTATAAAAGAAATGAAAGCACGCAAACATTAGCAATTATATAAAGAGACAATTTCTCTGTAGATTTAGCTCTTATGAGAGAAAGACAATATGATCAAAGTTCCTTAATGTAGGTGTTATCTTGGAATATTTGCGCATGCAAATGTTCTCATGCTGTTGGTACATGAAACATGTATCACTGACACATTGACTGACACGAATTCCACTTGGAGGAGTGTTAAAAATCATGACATTTCATTGCCTGTATGTCGATGAATTATTCTGGAATAAAGATAAATTTTGCAGAAAAAGGATCTAAAACGTCGTAGAAAAAATAAAAAATCAATCTAAAACATGGATTCTTAATTTCAGAGAATGTGGAGAGAGAAACTTACTCCATGGATGTTTTACTCCAAGCTACCTCCTCGCAAACATTAGCAAGAGTAACACATTCGATGATAGGGTATTTCTATGTCTTACCTCTTTCACCGAATGAGCTGCCCGTGTATCTGCACATCTCTCTCATACTGGAAAAGCCAGTGTAGGCATACATTAGGCGTGTGAAAACGTCATGGGGTATTGATGGGACGGATGCGTAAGAAATGTTGCGAACAGCGGAACCGATTTCTGTGCACCTATCCTCGTCCACGAGGATGCCAAGAGCTTGACTAACCATATCCTCTGCAAGCGAGTCGATGAGTGCGGTAGACACTGCAGACGTGATTTCACAACAGAGGTCTTCTCTACTCTCAAAACCCGTTGCAATTGCAGCGAGGCGTGGAATTTCCACGAAGAACACCTGAGCAAATGCCTGCTGGTTGCCAAAGGGAATAGCGTAATCAGGATACGTTCGGGATGTAATCTCGTCCCAGTTGTCGCATATTTCGGCAGCTCTGGGTAAGAGAGTTTTCAAGGATTCGGTAGCGAATTCAGTGACCAGGTCTCGAATGGTCCGTCCAGAGCCAATTAGCTCTCCAGCTGCTTGGCAAATGGAATCCTCGCCGAATTCCTCAATACCGTAAAGATCTTGGAGAAGCTGTTGAAGTTGGGCCAGAATATCAAACGGTCGTAGAGGATTGTTTCCAGAGGGCACCGGGGTAGTGAACCATTGGAACGGGCGCCTGGATTCAGCAAATGCAATGATCTCGTCAGTCCACTGGGGGAAAGTTGTCGTGTCCGAGTCGACCGGGAGAATTGTTGGCTCGGTATATGTGTCGAATATCGTGGAATAAGTCTGGGAGAGTCCGAATGCCGCGAAGAGCGATCGACAGTAGTCCTCGCCGTTCAGGGATGTCCCACTTCTAAGAGATCTCAGAATTGGATCGCAGATTGCTGCCAGTTGATCCACTGGACCTGTGTCAGCTGGTCGGGCGAGAATGGCGGGCAGACGGGGAGCAATCCTCAGGCAAAATTCCCCTGCAGCCCGGAGTTGGCTGTCTGACGTCCACATGAGACTTGCGGTGTCGATCAGATCGGCGACGGTAATAAATGGCGACAGCTCCCCCGGAATTCTCGGGTACTGTATTGGTTCATTCTGTTGAACATACGGCAGGACGCACTGTAGGGCTGCCTCCCAGTCCACTTCAAGTCCAGTAGGAAGAGGGCATGGCTCGAATCGACCTTTGAGACGGGTTAGTGTCAAAGAATACCGCTGAATAAAAACGGTGTAGGAAACGATTTTAACGGAACCACAACAGTGGTAGAGCATCTCCGTACGAGTATAGCCGTTCAGGAATGAAATATTTACTTGCAAACAAAGATGTTGAAATGAAACTTTACTTCCCTGCGAAGGATTTTTGCAGAGTGAAGTATTCAAAGACTAATAAGTAAATGTAGTATACTAAACCAAATAAGAGGTGGAATTTTCACTGAAATATTTCCAGGGTTTAAGGGGGACCGGATGATTTTCAGATTTTTGCATTTGTACACTATTAGTAATACTGAGTACAAAGTTTCAGAATTTATAATGATTTGGATGAGGAATAAGATTTTTTACAATTTATAACGAATCACAAGGAACTAGGATGATAGCATGACTGCCTCAGCATAAAAATGCAAGAGTTGAGGCTCAAGAAAGCAGAACAAAAGAAGAAGGTGAGTATAGATTCTACACAGGTGACGCAAGTGAATATCGTAATGAAATTACTAAAACTGCTGCATTTCTGAAATAAAAAGTGAGGCTACTATGTCATCAACTTTGTTCATTGTAATTTGTTGAAGATCTTGATAGTATTGGTTGGGGTGAGGATTCAGCTTCTAAGTTTGGGTGAGATACTGAGAAACCAATTTATGAAAATGGTAAGAGCATACACAATACTCTTAAAGGGGAATTCAAACTTTCTTTGATAAAGATCAGTTCTGAAATAGGTGAGATGTTCAAAAGCAAAGAAAAACAAAGCGAACTTAATAAAAGAGGGGTCCCACTTTTTTTAGGATCGCTTTGTTTCTCACGGATATCTAAATCATTAAAAAAAAAACAATTTTCATCATATAAATTTTGAATTCCTCTTAGAATTATATGCTCCTTCAGAATTCATAAGACATTTCTCATTATCTAAAGAGAATAATAATAAATCATCGTTAAATAACGCTGGAAACCTGAAGCTCCATCTCAACAGAAACTGTACCATCCCTTTAATTAAAGGAAAAGTTCACCCTTATAAACATGTGGATTGCGTGAATGCAGCCATGTCTGTTGATCATAATTACCATCGTACATCTGAGGGAAATGTGACAATCCGTTCAAAAGTTGTAAATTGTTAAATTCCTTTTAGTCACTGCTGTATGAGAAAACTACTACAGTTTGTGATGTAAAGCACGTGCGTAAAACATGAAGAAACTGTATAGGAAATTCCACAAATTGATTTTATTTTTCAATAAAGTATTCCTTCATCTTCTTAAGGGTAGTATCACTCCCCTTGCATTCTGAAAGAGGCAAGTCAAGCGCTCATCTACTATCTGTGAAAAGATGTTGAATTTTCTGTGTATCGCTCTGTGCATGTGTCATCCAAACACATTTAAGCGGGTAATCTGATTTTCCTCAAACTTTCGCTGATGTGTTCTAGAAATATTGTTGCATTCATCTAATCCACTTGTATAGCGTAATGGCGAATTTGTCCTTGGAACGACTTTACCTACCTTCATCGATGCATGTGACAGCGACCTTTTGCCAGAATTGACAGTATACGGCTTGTGATCTACCTCCGTTCGGACACTGGTCGAACCTCTGCTCGTTCCCGGTACATTCTACATCGGAGACGATCGCCGTCCCGTCACCTCCTGGGTAGTACGTGTAGAGCCGAACAATGGCGCTTCCGTCGAAGCCAAGCTGTCGACATACGACGGTCGCGTCCTCAGAGCCCCAGCCGTTACGGCAAACTGTTCCCCATTCGCCGTTGTAGAAGACTTCCAGTCGCCCTTCTAGATCATTCCGTCCGCCGATAAGGCGAACTGGCACGTCTGGAACTTGATCAACCAATGTGGATAGTTCAGTGAGCAATGCAAACTTGGTTCTACAATCAGTATTGTCCATAAAACTCCAATGGACTCATTTATGTTGTGATATATAATACTACAAATGAGAGACTTGAGTTTTTTTTTCCTGTAGTCCCCTCTAATTACAGTGATCTTAAGGTATTACGTATAGAAGGGACGATAATGATATGCCAGCGTAAGCAAAAAGTGCTAGAGAAAATATAATTTAAACCTGTATTGTTTATCTAGGCCTACAAAAAGTTGATTGCTTTTTTAGACAATTTTAAATGAAAACTACTAATGTTGACTGAATCGTTGCTTATGAATCATTAAATAGCAACACAGATGACAGCATTGGCGAATAAAATTGATCTTTGATTATGACTGTCTGCACGTATCATGAAATTCATCACGTGTAGGCAAACTTATCCTTGTCCGTTATTTTTTTCTATGCAGAAAACTTCACTTAAAGGATGCCGAGACTATTTTTTCTTTCTTTGTTTTTGTTTTTGTTTTTGTTTTTGTTTTTTGTTTTTTTTTGCAGCAGCAGACTTTGTCACATTGGCTTTAACAGCCCATAGCGTAAATAATGCATACATACACGTACATATACATTCACACCCATACAAACAAGCAAGTGTTCATGTGCTTAAAATGTTTATGCCTCGATCCACTTTTAAATGTATTTATTCAGACTATTTAAAATCCACGTGAGGTAGGGCCCTACTGACATATAAAGGAGGACACGAACGCCAACCGACAGACTCACCAGGTTGGCTGAAAGAGGAAGTTATGGTAGAGCACAGGGACTGAGTGCTTCTGAACCCAGTGTACTGGTAGAACATGATGTTAACAAGGGATCTTGGGAAGAAGTCGTACAAGAGATCTCGAATTTCTCTAGTTACATTCAAGCATCTTTGTTCGGCGGTGAGGATGCTTAGGATGTTGTCTGCTATTTTCACAGCTCCTTTATCTAGCAACATGTAGTATTCATTCGAGAGGAATGTTTGGAGATCAGCACAGAATTGTTGTCTGTCCTCATATCCGGCCAAGACAGACAAAAGTCTTGGCATATCTTCGAGTAGCAGTCGACTGGCATTGGCAGGAAGCTGTAAATCGCTTTGGACATAAGAGACAATGGCGTCCCAGCTATCACATATCTCTTGTGTCCGAGGCATCAGACCTTTAACATACTCTTGTAGAAACTGCCTGACGAGTCCCCTTAAAGTTGCTCCCGAAGACACCAGATCACCTGCAGCACGACAAACGCTCGCAGCATCGTACGACGTCAAGCCGTACAAATCTCTTTCAATTCGGCGGACCAACCCCATAAAGTCAAACGGTCGTAGAGCATAGGGCTGTCCTGGGATGCTGGTGGCGGTACTTTCGAGAAAAGGCGTTGTGGTAGGCATCTGGGCTGGGAGAAAGTTGGTAAGGTTGTAAATCAGCAGGCAGTGCGCTTCTACATCCAACTCGGTTTCACCTCTCAGTACCGCTAGTATGGGGTCACATGCCAGTTGAAACAACTCTGGTCCATTGGTTATAACAACGAGACGTGGTGCAATTTTGACGCACATCTGTCCCTCAGCCTCAACTAGAGTGTCAGCCGTCCAAGCGGCGCCGAGAGCTTGGACGACGTCCGAAACCGTCAGGAAGGGGAGTAATTCCCCAGGGTTGACGAATGGTTGCACCTCTTGCTGGAGAAGACAAAGATACGCCGCATCCCAGTCAACAGACCATTCAGAATATTCAGGACACGTGTCATTTTGTCCATCTGGTATGACAATGAAAAAAAAAAAGTAAAACTGGTTATAATTCGCCCTTATTAAATTACATTAAAGATCAAATGTGAAATGGAAAATTTTATAACCATGTAATAACCATATTGGTCGTCAGGTCACAAGGTCATCAGGTGACTGATAAAAGTTGATAATTTATGGCAATCGTCACAGTGTGGTTGAAATTATACTTAGTATTCACTATCATTAAAGGTGTGTTTTCTTTTCCTTTGGTTTCCCCAACCTAACGACGGAAAGGCAACTAGTTTATTCAATTGCGTATCCCCAATCTCGTATCTCACCCGTAGTTACCCGTAGTTGCGCACGCAGGTCCTATTTTCCCGCAGCCAATAAAGGCCCTGTCACACCTTTCCGGGCAAGCTACGCGGGTTTGTAGCGTATGGGGATTTTCCAGCAGACAGGACATTTTTTTTTTCTTGCGGACGAGGATTTGGGCGAGTTTCGCGTGCGTCCTACATGCTGGATCCGTTCTACGTGCATTCCATGTGACTTGCGTGTCAGGCACATAGGTGGCGAGTTATGGCTGACAACTTGGTGAAAGAATTACCCTGAAGGAATAGGCAAAATTCCAACAAAATGCCATTACTCGCATAGATGCATAGATCCACGGGCAACCTACGTACTTCAAGAGGGTCAAATACTTTTGACTTGCGACATGGTGCAGCCATGGGCATCCTACTGTTGTTCTGCGAGGGCCTCTGCAGGCAATCCCCGCAACTCACCCTGAAAACGTTTTGGTTATGCTCAAATCGGACTTGAGAGAGCACCTCCGGGCAACAACGTGTGAGATACGTCCTAGGTACTGTCAGGTGCGGGCCAACTGTGGAGAGCTCCGAGTAGCAAATGTGTTTCAAGTCGCAAAAACTTCCCAAGATACAGTATGACAAGGCCTTGGGCATGCTCAAAACTTTTTTTCAAGTGAGTCGCGGGGTTTAATTGTCCAGAGAGGTATACACGCATAACACCAGTAGGAGTCCCTTACCGGCAGCACGTCGCAGGCAACTGCAACGCAGGTTCTTCGCGGTATCCGTAAGTCTTTCGTAACAGAAAACAAAGCTCTTACGCAGGTCGCACGGAATACATGCAAGTAGAAGGTAAGTAGCACGCGTTTAGCAGGTACAGCTGTAAGACTCAAGTGCGAAACTCGCAAACATTCTTGTCCGCCCGCAGAAAATTCTGCGTGCTGGAAAATCCCAATTCGGAACAAGCCCGCGTAGCTTGCCCTGAAAGGTGTGACACTTAAACCATGCATGCTCAGGGCCTGTCACACTCGGGGCCTGCGTCGGACACGCGTGTCATCTGCGGGCATATTACGTGCATAGTACGGGTGCATTTCCTGGCGAGGAACGGTGTTAATACAGCTTACATACTTGTAGCTGGTCAGCTCTGCGGGATTGAAGCAAGCAATACAGGCAAATCGCGTGCCTGATGAGTGTCATTTACTGTCCTGCTGCTGTCTGGTTGAGATTTGGCTCCGGTAAACAGCTAAATTCAGATTAAAAAAAGAAAATTCTGAGCATGCGCAAAATTGGTCCTCAAAAGCGATCTACATTATTTATAGCTCGTGTGGTCTGTGTTTTCATTACTCTTTCTGGGCTATTTTTAGTGTGTGACCATGTTTGGGTGCCTTTTTATCTTTTTCTTATTTTCTTGTAGGTTGCGTCCTCGCGTAATTTAAAGGTACTGTTCAACACGACGCAGGGAAAGAGGAGAACGACCGACGCAACAGTTGTCTCAAACGTTCGCACGTCGCCAATCTAACGTTCCTTAACCCGTTGAGGACGGACTGATTTTGCTACAACACACATTTCCCATAGACACCTGCCCGAGTATACTCGGGACTCGTCCTCAACGAGTTAATGACATTCTTTTGGGACCTCTGCCCAATATGATAGTCCTATTGAGGGATACCGTTCACTGAGTTGTCAGTTGGCCCAAATCCTTGTCCGCCCGCAGATTGAAGGGGAAATAATTCGTTTGTCACTGACCAAAGTATTATAGAACTCTGATCAGGGATCTTTGTACAATGTGTATAATTACTCTTTTCTTAAAGAGGAAATCCATCCCAATAAAAAAAGAACAAGTAGACTGATAAAAAAGGGAAAAAAATCTATACAGAACGTTCCAAATATGACGTAAATCGGATATTAAAGAAATAAGGAAGATGATGGCATTATGGAATTTCACATTTATATTCGAAGCATAACATTTCTTGACCAGTCCTTTTGAATATCTAAATAAGCTGATGATACCATGCCCTCACAATTTTTCTTAAATGTTCTACATTACCATGTGTGTGTAATTCGGGAAAAAATGTAGTTCATACAGGCATACCATATTCCCATCCCGACTTATATATCACCGCTACTATAATTTGTCCTTTCTGTTTTGGGTGGTTTTAGGTGGTTTTTAGGGAAGTTTGATATTGACACAGCTGAAATATGAGATTTTTATCTTTTTTTTGTTTATGAAATGAATAGGAATTGTGAGACAAGACATTATCAACTTACTGATTTGAATATATTCGTAACAAATGGAAAGGTCAAGAAGTGTTGTCCAAAAAACTTTGAAAATTCAAAATGTCATAACTTTCTTACTTCTGATCTGATTTTTATCATTTTTGAAACGTTCTGTAGGGAGTTTTTTTTTTTTCCTTTCTTTAGAGCTAATCTAGTTTAGGTTGATTTCCACTTTAAGGGCAGCAATCGTTCACCAGCTAGAACAGACAAAAGGTTATTGAAAGAACACGTTGGAAACACTGCTTTGTATCGCATATTGTTGTTATCCCTAGTTTTTCCATAGGTTGAACAGAAAATTTACTCGTATCACTAGCCTATAGGTTATGGTAAGCACCAATTTCAATCAAGATGGTGAAAAAAGCAAGAGAAAGTCAAGGTCTTTACATTGTCAACGTCTACAAGACCCCTGCTACCCTGTTGTACCCCGAGACCTACCCCAAGCATAGTCTCCAGTACTGCATATGCCGGCTACCTCAACTGCCAGCACACTGACTGGGAACTTTCTTATACTCCGACCGATGGAACTCTTCCACCAACCCAGACCTTGAATGGTACAGAGAATCTTCTTATGGCACTTAAAGTCTAGGGCAAGACAGCTTCCCTCGATCAACAGCCATCAAAAACCTACTATTATCAGAGCCACGCACCTTGTAGCCCAAACTCTAACAAGACCAGCAAAGAGATGGAAATTCCGCAAGCAAACAGGAATATCTATAAGGAAAAGACAAAAAACGTGGAAGCCTATTTTCCCTTTCCATAGTGAGGCCTACTAACATCACCGAGGCATATTCCTCCATGTAGTCAGCGCTTCATCAAAAGCAGCTATCCCACGAAACTGTCGAAAAGAGTACATCCCCAGATGGGACATGTGGGATGAGGAATGTGAAAGGCTCTACAAGACATTCCAGGGCCCCATTTCATAAAAGATAAATAGGATAAATAGGATGGCAACTCTTGGTGGAATGGCAACTTCCAATAGCAACAGCCAATCAGGAAGCTGGATTCCTGTCATTGCCATGACAGCAAGCCGTTCCAGCAAGAGTTGTTATCATATCATCCGTTTATGAAATGGGGCCCTGAACTCACCAAATGCTGAATGATATTGTGACGCGCAGCTCATCTAAAATCTCACCTTGCCGACACACGAAAGGCACGCTGGCGGGAAGCCACTGAGATCATCGACTTCACGCACTCTGCCGGAAAGCATGGTAACTGATCAACAAATTGACTGAAAAGGCAACCAAGAAAAAGTCTTGCCCTGTCACGCCAGAATCATGAGATAGCGCGCGCTCTCATCAACAAAAAAGGTACCCCTACCCTGACATTAAGGACTTTTCCCGCGACGTTAAAAACAAACTGAAAGAAATGAGAAACACATCATCTGCTAATAATGTAGTCTCACAACAGCCTTTAATATCTCCGAAATGAGGCAATGTATTAGACACGCTCAAGTCTGGGAAAGTCCCTAGCCTTGATAACATATACCCAGAACTATTCCACGCTGGCCCTCGCCATATAGTGACTCGCCTATTAAAGACACTTCATGTCACGATGCCTCTCTGATGCCAAAGTCCCCCTGCAATGGAAGAAGGCCACTGTTGTAGCCATTCTGAAGCCAAGCAAACCAAGAAATAACCCTATAAGAGCTACCGCCCTAATTTGTACTTCGGCACTGTTTGAACGACTAAAACTAAGCATGACAGAGCCTATTCTCGAGCATTTCCTGCCAAATGAACAAGCAGGTTTCAGGAAATTGTGTAGCACTAACGATCAAGTGCCTGCAACATGCTGCTAAAATGATAATTGGAGCTGCATGGGCGTCACCAGGGGGGGTGCGTTGGGTGCGAACGCACCCCCCTTCAGACCCTAAAAAAAAAAAAAAAAAAAAAAAAAAAAAAAAATCATGGGCAAAAAAATTCGCACCCCTGGTTCTGGCAGCACTGATTTTATACATATCTACTGTATAGTACAGGTGTATTCTATACAGTGTTTACTATTTAGATAGATTTTGGACATCTTCCCATGCTTGGCCACTTCGACGCCACCTCGCTGGTCATACCTCCCCCAGTCATGAACATAAACCGACACCCTTGACTACCAGTGGCGGATCCAGGGGGAGGGGCGCACCGGGCGTCCCCGCCCCCTCTCAATTTTCAAAGCGAAAAAGTATAGCTACAAACGGCAGTTTTTGGACTGTAAAATGTCAAAATTTTCAAGCTCGCTCGCTCCGCTCGCTGGCATTTTAGTCGTAATGCCATTCTCCCGAAGTTGCTGCCAGTATTTGCCGGCAGTTCCACCCGGTGCGCCCCCCCCCCCCTTACTGCAAAAAAAAAAAAAAAAAATTAAATTAAAAAAAAAATATATATATATATATATAGCTACAAACGGCAGTTTTGGGCATGTAAACTGTCACAATTTTCAAGCTCGATCGCTCCGCTCGCTCGCATTTGAATTCACCTGATATTGCTGCCAGTAATTGCCAGCAGTTGCGCCCGGTGCGCCCCCCCCCCTTAATTTCGAAAGCAAAAAAGATATAGCTTAAAACGGCAGTTTTTGGACTGTTTAATGTCAAAATTTTCAAGCTCGCTCGCATTTAATCTTTACGCAATTCCCCTGATGTTACTGCCAGTAATTGTCTGCAGTTGCGCCCGGTGCGCCCCCCTCCCCTTAATTTCCAAAGCGAAAAAATATAGCTACAAACGGCAGTTTTTCTACTGTAAAATGTCAAAAATGTTCAAGCTCGCTCTCTTCACTCGCTCGCATTGAATCGTTATGCAATTCACCTGGACCCTGTGTTATGAAGAGTTAAAATTGATTATAAAGTTGATTTCTATCATAAGTCAATGGCAGCCTGTGTGTTAAGGAAATTTAAAATAGATTATAACTTTTGATAAGACAGGGTCCAGATGTTGCTGCCAGTAATTGCCAGCAGTTGCGCCCGGTGGCATGCGCTCCACCCCCCCCCCCCCCCCCCAAAAAAAAAAAAAAAAATTCCAAAGCGAAGAAATACGGCTAAGAACGGCAGTTTTTGGACTGTAAAATATAAAATTTTCAAGCTCGCTCGCATTTAATCGTTATGCAATTCACCTGATGTTGCTGCCAGTAATTGCCAGCAGTTCCCGCCTGGTGCGCCCCCCCCCCCCCCTCCCTTGATTTCCAAAGCGAAAAAATATGGCTGAGAACGGCAGCTTCTGGACTGTAAAATGTGAATTTTCCAAGCTCGTTCGCTCCGCTCGCTCGCATGTAATCGTTATGCTCTCCTGATGTTGCTGCCAGTAATTGCTAGGAGTTGCGCTCGATGTGCCCCCTTACATTCTAAAGCGAAAAAATATAGCAACAAACGGCAGGGTTTTTTTTTTCTACTGTAAAATGTCAAAATATTCAAGCTCGCTCGCTCCGCTCGCTCGCGTTTAATTGTTATGCCTTTCTCCTGATGTTGCTGGCAGTAATTGCTTGCAGTTGCGCCCGGTGCGCCCTCCCCCTTTATTTCTAAAGCAAAAAAAATAAAGCTCCAAATGGTAGTTTTTTTACTGTAAAATGTCAAAATTTTCAAGCTCGCTCTCTTCGCTTACTCGCATTTAATCGTTATGCCATTCATCTGATGTTGCTGCCAGTAATTGCCTGCAGTTGCGCCCGGTGCGCCCCCCCCCCCCCCTTAATTTCCAAAGCAACAAAATATGGCGACTAACGGCAGTTTTGGGACTGTAAAAAATGCCAAAAATTTTAAAGCTCGCTCGCTCCGCTCGCTCGCGTGTAATCGTTAAGTCATTCTCCCGATATTGCTGCCAGTAATTTGTCGTTTTACACCGTCATTCCATAATCCATTTATAGGGGGACAACCCCCTCCCACAACCTCCCCTCTTGCTCGTTCCGCTTGTTCGGGCTCGGTCGCGTTCATGACATCAGTGTAAGAATTATTACTAGAAGTTTATTTGAATTATACCATTTATGGGCAAATTGTTCAATAATAATTTACTTCAAAGTGTACTGATACCTTAAACAAGTGGGACTGTTTCAAGTCGATAAAACACGCAAAATACCTGCATCAAATTGCGCCATTTACAACATCAAAATGCAAAAAGCGCTCACCGTGGGAGGGGGACACTCCCTCCCACATCCTCCCCCTCGCCCACTCCTCTCGCTCTTGCTTGGCCGCGTTCATGATATTCAGTGTAAATATTAAAACAGGAAGTTTGTTTGGATGATACTTTTTTATAGGCAAATTGTTTGATGATAATCTACATCAAAATATACTGCTTCACTTTAAACACGTGGGACTGTTTCAAGTCGATAAAACAAGCAAAGCATGCATTAAATCCCCCCTCGCTCTCTCCGCTTGCTCGGGCTCGGTCGCGTTCATGACATCAGTGTGTTAAAGAATCAATACAATAAGTTTATTGAAATGATATAGTTTATAGGCACATTGTTCAACAACAAATTCCATCAAAATGTACTGCTACCTTAAACAAATGGGACTGTTTCAAGTCGACAAAAACACGCAAAAAGCCTGCATCAAATTGCACCATTTACAACATCAAAATGCAAAAAGTTCTCACCGTGGGAGGGGGGGGGGGGCAACAGGAACTTCCACCCCCCCCCCCCCTTGCTCGCTCCCTCGCATACTAACAACCCCCCCCCAAAAAAAAAAAAATAAATAAATAAATAAATAAATAAAATAAAAAAAATAAAAAAAGATGAAATCCTAGCTACGCCGGTGCCCTTTCCCCGCTTGGTTTCCCTCAAAAACAGTAAAAGTCTAGGGATTGAGAGCTTCCTTTTTTCCAAATGTCTGTCAAAAAAAGAATCTCCCTTACATTAGGGTCAAAACGCACCCCCCTTGAAAAAAAGCTGGTGACGCCCCTGAGCTGCCTTTGAAGACAATAAGAAAAATAATGTGGATACTTTCTTCCGCCTATGACACAGTCTGGCATCGTGGACGTGTCCTCAATCTCTATCAAACACTATAAGACAGACAGATGATCCAAGTCACCATAAGCAATCATGTCAGATAGTTGCTTGAAAGTAGTTCTCATCGATGACACGTTAAGCAGAACTATATAACGACCCTAACAAATGATAATGTCCCCAATGGCTGATCAGTCCTTGAACCAACACTCTTCGACCCTTGCCCATTGCAGCTCTAGATACGCCTACGTTGATGACATGGCTATCCTCTATATCTCGAACTCCTTTCAGGAAGCTGAACATACCCCCACCCAAGACATGCAGACCGCCCTGCAGATGTTCTACCACCGATGTATCAATTCGTGCCTAATTGACTGCAAAAGGTGTTAAATTGGATGCCCAAAACTCACTAAGCACATTGAAGAAAAAAAAAATGTTGGCAAAATCTCTAAAATGAGTACGAACATATGAAATATAACGACGCTTTCAAAACAATAACTTTGTTGAAAAAAAATAAAGAAAGAACCAAAGCATAAACATGAGTGCAAACATGACTGCAAAAGATTTTAAATTGGATGCCCAAAAATGAATGTGAATGAACGAGTTCAACATGTCCGTGATTACGTGACTATTATCATTCTAAATTGAATGAACAAAAAACGAAATTGTGCTTGTTTTACGAATTTAGATTGAAAAGGTATTAATTAGAATGAGGCTAAAGGTAATTTGAATGCTCCAAGATGAATCTGAATGAAGAAATCGTAAATTTGAAATATTCCGAACATGTCAGCTAACCTAAATTTTGCTAAATTTTGCTAAATTGAATGTAGCAATTAGGAATTGGACTGACAAACAAAAGTGCGAAATTAGCCGGGAAAACCTATTTTAATTTTGTCATTATCATCATTGTCATCATTATTATTATTACTACTACTGCTATTAAATCTTTCATTGGAGTAAAGACTATTAGTATTATGAGCGAATGATATAGAATTAACTGTGGAGGATGAATTTATGATATCATTGATATACTGAGAAAGAGCAGAGGGCCAAGAAATGATCCCTAAATGAAACACCACACGCAATGTGACATTTACAAGATTGGGGAGATTTGAAATAATACAAATTGTTTTTTACAAGATAGATGAATAGTTCATGAATGTATGAATCTATGAATGCTATATCTTTGTAACTTATTACTCAAAATATCATGATCCATCATATCAACCTATTTTATATGAAATGTTTTCTATTCTCAAATAATTCAGTTACTTTATCTGAAAAACAATGAATTCTTGCCATTTTGGTAGAATGTCCTCTAAAACTAAATCGATGAAGTATAAGTAGATTATTCAACATGAAAGAAAAAAATCATAATAAAGCCATTTATTAATCATTTTTCTCCGAGGTTTAGGTAAAGTAGGGGCTATGCCCTTTAGATATTGCTCTGCAATTACTCAAAAATACAGTTTTTTTTAGATAATGTAACTACTTTCGCTATTTCAGGGAAATTCAGACATACCCCTTTGACAAGAGAAATATCAAACACATTATGTGCAGCTATTTGCGAAATCATTCAATAAACAAACACTTCTTCCGTTCTTCACGTTCTAGATGTACTTTTTTTCAAATTTTTAACAATCTTCTAAAATTGTCTGTCATCTGGTGTATAAAGAAATAGAGTCTTGAGAAAAATGTGGAGGAAGAAATGAAGTAAAATGTGGATTTGCAGTCAATGTTTTAATTTTAGAAGCTAATTGAGGACAAAATTTTTGTAAACGATTAATTAAAGGATTCAGCTATCATATCATCATACTTAGTAAGTTCTGCATCGTCATTTCAAATAAAAAATATAATGATATATTTCCTCTTTTTGTTAATTGTCATATCGTGTAATATTCCGTAGGCCAAACTGTTTACATTATTCATGTTTATATTAACTTATTTGACCGAAAACATCTTTCGCCATAAAAAAGTAGATTAGCAGCAGCATGGTAGATGGTTATAGCAAAACAACAGAACATGCAGTTTTCCAGGAACAAACTGACAGATGACCAACTGGGGCGAACAGATGAAGGGTCAGTCGAGAATAAACAAATCGTCAAGTCACTTCATAGAGCATGCAGTGATGTTCTATTCTTGGCACTTTTCTTCGCTTTAAAGGTCTGAATGCTCTGTTGCGTGAGATGAAAGGTTTCTATATCATGTGTTACCCGAAACTCCGTTGAGCAAGTTCTACCTTTTTTTTTTTTTTTTTTTTTACGACACATCTATTTCACCATTAGGTTGCCTTCAATTCTTTCAGGGTCTTATACCAACCCTGTCCATATTGGATACAGTTCTTACAACCAACTCTAAAGGGCTCACACCCATAAATATTTCCCCAAGGGATGTGTGTTAAAAATCAAATTTCAAAAAATTCTGTAAAATAGCTGGGAGAAATGAGGTGTTTCAGCTTCACTTACCTGGAAAAGTTAGATATACCCTTTCATCCATCAAATTCTCAGGGTGGATAATTCAGTTCAAATTCTGTCCAGGGGTCCGCAAAGCCAGACTACGAGTTCTTGTCACTCAAAAAATCACCCATTTTCCGTACACGTACCCAATGAAATATAGTCCCCTCAAATTCCACCAGAAAAGCTCTCATCTTCCAACCAAAATGCAATTTGTAGAGGAATTCATAATCAATATCTACAGCTATCTATTTTTTTGCCAAACTACATCACTGATTTTTAATCAATTTTTTTCTTAATTTATTTTGGTATCTTTGGTACGAATTTGTGAAGGGGTCTGGGACATTCCATTGTATTTACGGGTGTGAGCCCTAAAGCGTCGGAGGAGCGTATTCTATTTGCACTGTTCTGCATCACTAAACATGTTGCAAAATGAAACTTGCTCAAGAAAGCAATATGCAAAGGGGAAGGCAAAATTAGCAGGTTATCACTTCCAAAAAAAAAAAAAACTTAAATAAAAAGTAATGTTGAAGTAAATACAAATACAGCAAACTCGACGTCGAGATACAGGCTAACTCTTACCGCATGAGGAGAGCGAGGCGATTAGGATGCAGGTCAGGAAGATAACGAGAGGCTGTTTTGAAGCCATGTTTGAAGACGATAGTTTCTCTTGATGAGCTTTCACTATCATCTGTTACAGGCTCTACTACCTTATGTTCTTCCACTTGCGTGGGAATCGCGAATGATGATAGGAGAGAATGCGCTAAATGTATTATAGGTTGATGAGTCCATGTACCTCTATTCGCTTGTATGCTATTTTGGCGTTGACTATGAACCATATTTCCATGTGAAATTGATCAGTCTTTATGTTTTGTTGTTGCTTTTTGACTCTGTTGTATAGGAAGTAATTGCAACCAGCATAATTTGTCTCGCTCCCAGGTTTGCGGATTTGGTCTCTCATATTTCGAGGAGACGCCCAAAGAGGGGCGCCTAGCTTACTCTCGAAACTTTGAAGATGTCTGCCGCAGAGCAAAAGTGCCTTTCTCTGCCTTTCGTCAGTGATCGACGTGATGGACTACTTTATTAGCGACCTATTTTACTGCATGGACTTTTAATATAATGTAACAGACACACCGACGACTTAATCATTCGCGCGCGCACGCACACACACACACACACACACACACACACACACACATTCAAGCAAAAAGTCAATAGATTACTAAAAAAAAAAAAAGGAAAAATGCTCGAAAAAAAACGTGCCCGGAACCGCTTGAAAAAGAAAAAAATGTTGATGCGGCGCGTCCTCATTATTTTTAGAAAGACCATCTGTTGGTGGCTCGACCGCCAGCTAAAAAGGCAAATTGAATCTGCGTCATTTCCTATCTTACCAGGCTACTTGAACTTTTGTTCTTCGGGCTCCCACAATTTCAGATTCAACGGTTTTGGGGGGAAAACATTGATGCCGAACTCCGATATAGATGAAACACCAGGTACGAAATATTTTGTGTTTACACCATGTTCCTAGCGGGACGGTAGTCCCGTTTGCCTGAAACGTATAGAGTGCTATGGGTAGAGAGGATATTCTCCTGTCCCCCCCCCCCCCCCCCCCCCCGGGCAAGTATTCTAGTCTTGTTTGTTCCAGTCCTCGCTCCGGACCGGTTAACACGTAGCAGACATCTTAAGCTAGACTACACAATATTTTCCGTTGCGTCGAACCTCCAAGTTTTGTTACGGGCTCTTATGTACTGTCACGCTTAGTTGCGTTCACCCCATTTTTATTGCGACCTAACGGGATTTCTCATTAGCACCGAGACTGCCGTGGCATTTGTTTTTTTTTTTTTGACAGTTTAAAAATCTGACACGGCATCCACGTCAATCACGGCTTGTCACGTTTGTCCATCCCGTCCCACCGCGTTGTCTCACGTCCATCGTATTCCTGTTTTGTCCATGGTGGCCTGAATCGGGACTGCCTTGGCCGCCGGGAACATAATGTATGAACGCAACATAAGACAAGAAAGATATAGCGGGACAGAATTAGTAACAATATCATGTCCTGGCGTACTTATTGGGTAGGATTCGAACCAGGGACCTTTTTATGTGTGTGTGTGTGTAAAATCCATGGACTTACCCTCCTTACCTTGCATGTTACTGCCACAGTTCGTTTGTCTGTTTTTTTTTGTTTGTTTATTTGTTTGTTTGTTTGTTTGTTTGTTTGTTTGTTTGTTTGTTTGTTTGTTGTAGGTTGGTTGGTTGGTAGGTAGGTTGGTTGGTTGGTTAGTTGGTTGATTGGTTGGTTGGTTGGTTGGTTGGTTGGTTTAAGTTCACAGAGCATATAAGTTACTGCTTGAAGAGTCGATGAGAGTTCGCTGTTTCCAAATATGGCGTACAGTCCGCCGGATGTCACTCTGTAAAGTACATGGTCCCACGAAGAAACAATATACGATGGTGCTGGTGCTTACTAATAGTGAAGTCCTGATAGCGTGGACTTCATGCCTCTGATATGATTGACTTAAGAGTGTACTTCTTCACATTGGTAATATGTATTTCACAGACTGAAGTATCAAACAAACACTTGATCTCGTTGTTGTGTCCAGGGTATACCTTGAGTTGACTGGGACATCGTGATCAAGAGCAGAAGAAAGAGAGAGGGAGAGAGAGAGAGAGAGAGAGAGAGAGAGAGATGGCAGTGCCAACTGAATTCCTTTAATGGCTGTACAAGAAGAACCTTGAAGTATTGTATAACCAAAGAGATACAAAGTTTTTTTTTCTTATTTCCGCATATTAAAGTAATGTTGGCTCTGTTCATGAAACTTTGTGTGCAATTACATGCCCCAAATTAGCTTAAATCACTTTGCTCACTCCCCCAACCTGAAAAAACAAACATTAATATATGTTTATAGATAAAAATGTAAGAACGGAGGAACAGATTATCATCATCTTGAGATTTGATATCAAAGTAACAGAAAACAAATAAAGCAATTAAGATTAATGCAATAATGTAAGAAGCATAATATTTTTTAAGAGTGTGGTATCATTGAAAAGATTTCGTATGTCTTAATTCCGATGCTGAACTTTAATTACTTGAAAGAAGGTGCGATGGCGTTTATCTTGTTTTGGGTTTTTTTTTTTTTTGAAATAAGATAATTCAGGAAAACTGGGAAATGAAAAGAGAAGGTTGTGATAGCCCATAATCATAACTAACGATAAAGATAATAATCTACTTATCCAGGGTAGACTCTCCAGTGCTGTTGTCATTGGTTTTATAGCGGAGGGTGTCTCCCTCGGACCCAAGCCACCCGGGTTCGAGCAATGTCGAGCCCGAGTCTGGACTGAGCAATGTTGCGTTACCGTCCCCTCTACATAGCAAGAGGCAAAACAATCTGTCCCTGGGAGAGGACATAAAAAATTAATGGAGGTCCCGCGCGGTTTCATTCATTCATCGCAAAGAGCAGGATGTTTAACCCGGTGAAGTGGTCCCGCCTCATATATCCAACGGGGTGGACCTCATGGAAGACCAGCTTAGCATAGCTGAATATGGGCTAGCTATATCATGCCATCTTCTCAGATGGAAATGAACAAATAAACAAACAATTGACAATGTATAAAACATACTTTAAATACGGACGATGACATTTTGTATGGCTAAATCGTGAAGATTTTGAAAATCGAGGGTAGCTTATTATTTTGTTGTTGTTTGTTTGTATTCTATTTCTAGACTTCAGAATAATCAGCAATCTGGTTCACACTTTAGATGGAATGTCTTGAAATTAGTCAAGGATTTGTTGTTGTTGCTGTTGTTTTATGACATTTACCTTTGACCAGGCTTACAGACACAAATAATGAAGCTTTAAATACCCACCTCCCCCCCCCCTCCAAAAAAAAAAAAAAAAAAAAAAAAAAAGGCCCAGAACCGCCGCCTCGATCGGTTCGTACTATCAGTGGGGGCACTGGCCCCTTTAGGAGGAGGAGGAGGAGGAGGAGGAGGAGGAGGAGGAGGAGAGGAGAGGAGAAGAAGGAAAATAGGAGGATATAAGGAAGAAGTTGTAATCAAAAGAAGATTAAGGGGAAGGAGGAGGAGAGGAAGAAAGCTTGAAATGCTTACCATGTTTAAGGTATAACAGTATTGGTGGAGATGAGAATTGGGCTTTTAACTTTTCGCGAGATACCAAGAAAACACTAATGATATAGTACAGAGCATCCCATTTTAAGAGGAATTCAAAGTTTATTTGGCGAAAATCGGGTTTGGAATGACTGAAACAAAAACAAAGTAAAACTAAGTGATCGTAATAAAAATGTGGGTCCCACACTTTATAAGAATCGCTCATTTTTGGATATCTCAGCCATTTCAAAACCAATTTTCGTCAAATAAATATTGGATTCCTCATAGAATTACATGCTATTTCATATTCATAAGAGGTTTCTCATTATCTCACACACAAAAAAAATGTTAGAAACCTGAATTGTTAGGTCTCAACAAAAACTATACGATCCCTTTCATATGTGACAATGTAAATCTGTCAGACAGCTTGGATCTGCAGATGTGCTCTCCCAACCGATCGGATGTTTACAAACGAATGCAGTCATAGCATACTGGGCTCACACCTGTAAATAAAATGGAATGTCCCTGACTCCTTCACAAAATCGTAGCAAAGATGCCAAAATAAATGATGAAAAAAATACTTGAAAATCAGAAATGCAGTTTGGCAAAAAAGAAGAAGAAATGAACAGCTGCAGATATTGAGTATGAATTCCTCTACAAACTGCATTTTGGATGGAAGATGAAAGCTTTCATCATGGCATTTGAAGGGACTATTCTTTGAGTGCATGTATACAAAAAATAGGTGATTTTTTAGTGAAAAGAACTCGTCATAGTCTGGCTTTGCGGACCCTTGGACAGAGTTTGAGCTGAAGAACCCGCCTTGGGAATTTGATGGATGAAACGTATAATCTCACTTATCCAGGTTAGTGAAGATGAAACATCTCATTTCTCCCAGCTATTTTAGAGAATTTTTTGAATGTTGAATTTTAAAGGGATAGTACAGTATTGGTGGAGATGAGAATTGGGCTTTTACATTTTTGCGAGACACCAAGAAAACACTTATTATATAGTACAGAGCATCAGGCGCGCCGGAAGCAGTTTTGGATTGGGGGGGGGGGGGGGGGCAAACATTGGAGGGGGCTCAAGATTAGACCATGCATATGTTACACAATATACACATACACACACACACACACACACACACACACACACGCACACACATCTATTATATATATATATATATATATATATATATGTAAAGTGGCGTACGGTGGGTCGAAACATGGGGGAACCATAAAGTAATTTTGACGGTCTGTACTATGCTTGTGCGTGTGTGCGTGAGCAATAATGGGACTACAATACATTACGGAATGTGATACATTCAACAACGCAGTCATTGAGGAACATTGTAAGTTTTCCTTACATGGATGGAATGACGGTGTGAAACGATCGACAAATTATATACTGTCAGCAACATAAGGTGAATGGCATAACAATAAAATGCGAGCGAGCGAAGCGAGCGAGCTTGAAAATTTTGATATTCTACAGTTCCAAAACTGGAGTTTTCGCTTTGAAATAAATGGGGGCGCATCGGGCGCAACTAATGGCAATTATTGGCAGCAACATTAGGAGAATGGCATAACGATTCAATGCGAGCGAGCGAAGCGAGCAAGCTTGAAAATTTTGACATTCTACAGTCCCAAAACTGGGGTTTGTAGCTTTATCTTTCGCTTTGGAAATTAATGGGGCGGCGCATCGGGCGCAACTGCTGGCAATTTGGCAGTAACATTAGGAGAATGGCATAACGATTCAATGCGAGCGAGCAAAGCGAGCGAGCTTGAAAATTTTGACATTTTACAGTCCCAAAACTCCCGTTTGTAGCTATATTTATCTTTCGCTTTGGAAATTAAGGGGTGGGGGCATCGGGCGCAACTACTGGCAATTACTGTCAGCAACATTATAGGAGAATGGCATAACGATTCAATGCGAGCGAGCGAAGCGAGCGAGCTTGAACATTTTGACATTCTAGAGTCCAACAACTGCCGTCGTGGCTATGTTTTTCGCTTTAGAAATTAAGGGGGAGGCGCACCGGGCTCAACTGCTGGATGCGAGCGAGCGAAGCGAGCGAGCTTGAAAATTTTGACATTTTACAGTCCAAAAGCTGCCATTTGTAGCCATATTTTTTCCCTTTTATTCACATATATACATATCTATTTAATTTTCTTTGTTTATTCATTTATTTTTATTATCATTATTATTACTTTTTTTTTTTTTTGGGGGGGGGGCTTTTTTTTGGGGGGGGGGGGGGGGGGGGGGGGGCAAAAATGCGTTTTGCCCCCCCCCCCCCCCACTTTTTGGATTGGGGGGGGGGGGCGGCCGCCCCACCCCCCCTGCCCCCCCCCCCCCCCCCCACTTCCGGCGCCTATGCAGAGCATACCATTTTAAGAGGAATTCAAAGTTTATTTGATGAAAATCGGGTTTGGAATGACTGAAACATCCAAAAACAAAGTAAAACAAAGCGATCGTGATAAAGTGTGGGTCCCACACTTTATAGTAGAATCGCTCTTTTTTGATATCTCAGACATTTCAAAACCAATTTTCATCAAATAAACGTTGAATTCCTCATAGAATTACATGCTCTTTCATATTTCATATGAGGTTTCTGATTATCTCACCAAAAAATGTTAGAAACCTGAAATTAGGTCTCAACCAAAACTATACGATCCCTTTAACACACGTCTCTCTGTACCCGTGTGAGCCCTATAGAGTATGCAAGTAATGCACACAAGTCAATTGGAAGCATCCATTTCATACAAGTTCTGCTGGTTTATGTTGATCTATTCAGAATCTGTCAAATCCCTCCCTTCCTCCCCCCCCCCCTTCCCCCTCTCCTCCCCTACCCCCTCCTCTACCCCCACCCCAACTCTGCTTAACCACATTTTGCTTTCTTTTTATGTTCTTTTGGTACTAGATCTTATAGTGCATACTATAGTATTCAGTATAATATCACACAACTTTGAATGATTGTTGTATTTTTAATGCATTTCTTTGTTTTGGCTACCACTGAAACAGCTCAAAATACATAAAGTTAATCTGTTCGATAAATCAAAGTCTTTTACAGTACTTTGTAGGCAATAAGGTAATGATGACAACTCCTTAAATAATCAATTTAGGATGACTGCCTGAATCTATGCATCTTACGAAGAACTAATCAATAGGGCCTACTGCAAGATTTATTTTTTTGAAAAACCCCCACAAATCAAGGGCATCATTTTCAAAAGTGTCCCTTTGAGAAGCTTTAAAACCCTTCAATGTGCAATTTGTCATATGATATAGGGGCAAATATCATCAAAAACACATTTATAATGTTAAAAACTCAATTAAGATGAACTCTAAAACGTACTGAACACGGGGCATGCATGACATACGCACGAGCGAGTCGAATCAGTTTGCTCGAACCATGGTCAAAGAGGGCGTCTTCTCCGAGCAAACCGATTCGGCTCGTATGCACAGAACTTTGAGTTCTGTGCTCGTATGTCATGCATGCGTTATACCCACTATGATACCGTGTACAGTGCAGCTGCGTACTGGTGCTTGGCCTCACAATACTCTGAACACTGTACTGATGACTGCATATCGCATGCAGTCTCATTGGTCTGTGTGTATATGACAAGACGGAAACATGAGCAGGGAAGAGGAGGCGATCTAACTCAACTCCCGATTTTCCTTTTGTTGCGAACATTATTTTTGCAGTATTGGAGAGTAAACACGTGAGTATTGATGTTGTGTTCATATACGGTATCTTTCCTAGTGATCGCCAAGCCACGCACAAATGTAATGCAATCGTTCCAAAGTTGGTGTCAACTGTCAACACGTTGGAGGTGACACAGCAGACAATAGCTTAGAACGTTCATTGCGTGTACGTAATTCATGTCGAACCTGCGTGTACGAGATCACACTTCTTCGTACACAGACAGGTGATCGAAGGTAAACGCAACTCACTGTACATCTATTAGTAATTTGCTGTCCATGTATGACATTTTGGTTTAGGTTTCGGTCTACTCACATCAGTTCCTAGCTGCTGAACCCTTTGTGGTTCAGTTTTGTATGAGCACATTCGCCGGTACTATAGTATACGTACACTGTATATGCAGTGTATGTGGGGCTGGCTGGCTGGCTGGCTGCGGGAAGTGAACAATAACACAGACCGTCACACAGTGCATTGCGTGTATTTGTTACGCAAGCCGCTGTTCAAAAAAGCTGTGCACATGTACACTACACTGTACGTGGGTGGGACTATAAAATTTAATTATAAGTGGAACGTACAGCGACATACAAAGCGTTTTGTAAATGATGCAATAAAGATTGATTATTGATATTGTTAGTATTTACTAGCAATACACACTTTGTGTGCTCATGCATTAGAATACACACACACAAAAGAGTATATTTATATGTAATACTACTTTATTAATTATGCACTGCACATAGGAACTGCACTATTTAAACGGTGGAGGGAAATTTATCTCACACACTGCCACTTGACAAGTAAAGCCGAAACCTAGAATAGAGTGGGGTCATTCCATGGGGTTGGGTCTTCTCTAGGTTTTCATGTTGTGTAGGGAATAAAAGTCATATTCTGAAAAATTTATCAAATAAATGTCTGTGGTTTGCAGTTATTCTTGGAGAGAAATGTGTGAAGAATTATTTGATGAAAAAAAAAACAAGCCTGTGTACAAATGTATTTTGTCTATGACTGTTTCACTAATGATGTCCCATGGTTTTTTGTGGTTTATGTTGTGACATAAATATATGCCATTTTCATGGCAATGTAAAACAGGAATATACAACCTTTCAGCATTATGCCTATCATAATTAAGAGAGGCAAGGTGACTTCTACAAAGACTATAAGGCACATAAACATTTGTAACAAAATAAGAACACCAGAGCATCTTCAAGCAACCTCATACCTATGTTACAAACGATGTCCATGGCAATTTTTGTTGTAACATAGGTAGAGCATGGTTTTACATACACTTCCAATCATAATATGATTAGAAACTTTATTTCTATAATGAGATTTATATTTCAGGAGTATTCTTATCCAAAAATTAGCATCAAAATCCTCCAAATAAACAAGAAAATACGGAACATATCACTGTACTTCAGTGCGATGTCCGGCCTCTTCGTGTAACGTACATAGGTAAGGAAAGACGCGTCTCGCGATAAAAAGAAGAGCTACTAACTTCAGCAATCGTATTCATGTCACTGGCAGTCCTCCCCCAATGGCAGAAAAACTACTCACAGCCAATATACACCTACCTGGACAGCGCAAGATCTGTTTTTCTGCCGTTGTCCATGTAACGTAGGTACAGGAGTTTTAATGTTTCTGATGTCAATTGGTAAGCTTTTACGCTATTTTACGAAAATAATAACATTTGTCATATTCTGTAACTCTATTAGAGGAAAAAAAATGACATCTAAACCTCTGAACTGGCCAAAAATACGGTGGACGATGATACTGTAGTCCCACATACTGAGATATTTGTTACAGGTTCATGTTCATAATTTTGATTGCCAAATTTTCTGTCCATGCCGGTCTCTGCAAAAGGAGCATATATTCCTCTCTTAGAAAACCATACAAAAGTATATCAGTGTATCTTCACTGCAATATAAAATTGTTTTACCTCCCGATTATTGTGAATTTTTGGACCCTTTTGTCATTAGGTATCTACCAAGGTAGACGTGCTAGAGTTAGTATTAATCACTATATACTAGTTGGAAAACGTAGATGTCCAGACTGCATCTGAACTAGAGAAATAGAGTTTGCCTTATTTTGCTGGTGATATTGAGGGAACTAGGAGCTGTGAAATTCTTTCTCTTTAACAGATTTACTTCGAAAATGTTAATGTTTTCCTTCCAAGATTTCACTGACCTGTTAGATGCTCTGATGAAGTTGTTAACATTTCACAAGGATTCACCATTTCCATTCCATGTTCACCCACTGTGAAGTCTCAAAGCTAAAATGCCAGTGTCCTTTTCAGTTTGGGTGGGTAGTGGGTAGGAAAGGCTTCAATAAAATTATGAACCCCAATCAAAATTGGACTATTATTGCTCTACACTATCATTCAAAAAGAGGGCGACAATTTCGATGGGGGATGAATATAAAATAGGGCCTAGTATTATTTTGGGAGTCTATTAAGGACCATAACCGTAAGCGTAACCCTGACCCTAGCCCTAACCTTAGCTAGGACACTGGGGGCAGCGACCTGCCCTTCCTAGCTTACATCTGAAAACAAGTTTTTAGCATAGAGTATGAAAATGATATTTTCCTATGTTTTACATGCTATATTATTATTATTGATATTTACATCATTTTAAGCATAACCCATTTTTTTTTCCAATTTTGGTGGGAGGTACACATGGAACTCTAGCTAATGGGTATGCCAAGAGGTAGAAATGTAAGCAAAATTGTTAAAATTATTTAATTCCATTCATAAACACACAGATACATCCACAGGAATATATAGTCAACCCCGACAAAAATTTTCTTTTAATTTTTTTATTCTATTTCTCTTTACACCTTTTGTTAAGTTTGTTGATGAATCTGCCATGGCTCCTCCTCTGCCACCGCTACGTGTTAAACTACATGAAAGAGTGAAAAGGACACATCCACAGCACTCCCCAAACAGAGAGGAAGCCGACAAAGCAACACCCAAGAAGAGCATATGTAACAAACTAGACGAAAAGAAAACTGCACAGAGGGAAAATGGACAGAAGAAAAACAAAAATCGAGGGCTAAATGGACATTGGACAAAAGAGCAGAAATTAATTTCAAACAAAGAACATGGAGAAGACAAGAAGACTTGTCTGATTTCTCTTTATTAGTTTTCTTAATTAGTTGACAACTAGTTGATGATGTTGTTAGTGTATATTAGGTCAAATTGTGTAAAGCTTCACTTTCTTCTTCTTCTTCTGATTAAGTCTGCCTTCTTTCATACCAGAGTTACAAAGAATTGAAGTCTGTGTAACATAGGTATTGTTCCACAGGTGTGCAGTAGATATAATTCCAAAGAACTGTTACAATAGTGTTATTTGTGGGAACATACATATAGTCTATATGTGTAGGTTTTAACATCTCACACCACAATAAAGGAAATCAGTTGATATGTCGTAGTGTACCTATGTTACAAAGACATACTGTCTGTGTAACATAGGTAGTACACCGTGGGCGAGGTTGTTGTCTGAAAACCCCTGATTATAACAATAAAATCATGTTTTCACTTGAATACCCATGCAAATCACTTGCTTTAATTGTGGTGCTTTTAAGAATATTGTCATTGTGTCACTCTTGATGAAAAAGTTAAACCTTTGATTGAAATTGTTAATGGTTTGTAGAAAAAAACATGTTAATAAAAGTTGCTTGCAGTTGACATCAGAACATACAATCTTACTAATAATGATCTCATGCGCCTGTTAAATAACATGTTGATGTGCTATGGATGAAAAAAACGTGGATGTGTTCATTGTTATCATTTCAGAACACAAAATTATGAAGGATGTCAACAAATGAAGTCCGTGTAACATAGGTATTTTGCCATACATGTACCTGTTTACCCATGCTGACTGAAACTGTGCGAAGTAATAAACAGATTTCTAGTGGAATAAGTTGAAGAATGGGAGTAACAAATCAGGGGGGAAAAGGAAATTTCAATTTACCCAACTTGAATTTTCAACTTGTATGTCACAATTTCAGTCCCAACCCCATGGAATTACCCAGTGAGTACGTGTGACGTGATCAACCGAACTGAGTTCATAGAGTCTAGACTCTTTCATGGACTCCTACTAGTACTATCACTATAGTGTGGAGAAGACGTGGCGCAGATAATCAAAATGATTGAAAAGCGCCAATAAACACCACCACCAACAACAACATTGTCATTGATAAGTTGGTGAAGTGGCTCGTGATGATGTGGTCGATGGTCTTTCCAGTAGAAATCCCCAAATTAGGCCAACTCAGTTTCAGTACGCTATTAGCATCAGTCAGAAAAATCTGTTCAGTGTTCCCTTTGGCCGGCCTTGGCTTGCTTTGGGACAAGCACTGAAGATGAAAAACAAAACAAAACAATTTAACAAACAAGCTGGCATAGAGAGAGATAGAGAGAGATAGAGAGAAAAAAAAGAGGTCGTTTATTTATTTGCCAACTATGCAACAATCGTTCCAGACTCGCCTAGTTACAAGTAGTAACGTTAATCTTTACATGTCGGATCTGTTTAATAGAGTAGAGAATGTGACCGAGGAACTCTGTAACAGGAAGGAGGCCTATTACAGTGCTGTATTTTTATTTGCAGCAAGGGATGTTTCATTCATTCAGATGAAAAGGCCCAATCATTGAGTCAGTTAGGAGAGTAAAATATAATTTACTCTCACTTCCCTTCCCTTAACACAGTGTTTGTAATTCTTGCTTGCTTTATAGTGGGACTAAGGACACTTGATGCTCTTTAGCTGTCAATACCAAATGAAACTGCACGTACAAATTTGTACTAGGCTGCCAGGCCACAAAATACTGGTGGCACCCATGCAGTAGTGTCCTGTCGCATACAAACGTACATGTACAATGTAGGTGGAGGTACAACTGTATGACAGGCACCCTACATGTAGTATTGCAAACGGGGATGATTACTGCTACTCATAAACAAATCCCCTTCCCCCGCCCATGTTTTAATCAGTCTAGGCTTTTGTACTTTCAAATATTTTTGTTTTGTTTGTTTGTTTTTGTTTTTTTAGGGAATAGATTCAATGTTACTTTTTTTTTCATTTAAAGGGACTTTACAGTACTGGTTGAGGTGGGGATTCATGTTTTGAGCATTCATATTATACAAAGTGAGATGATGAGAAACCTCTTTGCAAATGAAAATTGAATTGAGCGTGTAATTTTAAAAAGGATTCAACATTTATTTGATGAAAATTGGTTTTCAAATGGCTGAGATATCCAAAAAAGTGATAATAATAAAAGGCGACAGGCCACACTTTTTCTAAGGATCTCTTTGTTTCACCTTGTTTTGGGATATCTCAGTCATTTCAAAACCGATTTTCATCACATAAACTTTTAATACCCCTTAGAATTGCATGTTCTTTGACATGTCGTTGAGTGGTTTCTGAATATCTCCATAATGTTACAAGCTGAATCTTCACCTCAACCAGAACTGTACACCCCCTATAAAAGTCATTTGATTTAACAGTTTTTCAGAACGGTTGAAATTAGAATTTGTGTCAATTAACTTACCGGTACCGGTACACTGTATTTCTAATGTTTGGCAAAATTTTGTGGTAGATGTCTCAGAAACTACAGTTTTGTACACCATTGTACTGTACTGCAACACAATATCAACTTGGGCATACAGTACTGATCACAATAGCACCGTGGATTGATTGATTTAGAGAATTGATTTACACACATGCACACACAAAGTACAATACATACACTGTAGACTTCTCTAGATATTTTATAATGCATAATTTGATAATTTTTTTTTTTGTAAGTTTTCTACAAAACTGTAGTATCCTCAGTCACCAAGAATCCAAGAGCTGCAAATAGTGTACAATATGTATTAAAGTCATTGAACATGAGGAGCATTTTGGGACTCTTAATCCTTTATAGCATCTGAAGATTCTGTGCGTGATGGCCTATTGTTCGGGGTGACCGAGAACTACATTGTAGGTACACGTACAAGTTGTACAGCAGTATTACTGGCATTTTGACATTCTTGTAAAATGTAAAATAGCTCACTGCATGTTCATTTTTTGTCTATTTTAAGTTATCACTGTTTATTTGAAAGCCTATTTTACTTGTTCCTTACGGGAAACTGGTATTGAGTCTCACAAAGCCAGTTAAACTTGTTGAGGACGAGCTGATTTTGCTGTACTGATAACACGTTTACCATGGACACCTGACCCAGTATTTTGTACTAGGGACTAATGTTCAGCATACACAGAGTTATAACAGGTTAATTACTGAATTTAGATGAATTGACCTACATGTACACAACCACAACATGAGCGCACAATTACATCCTTCTTAGTCAAATGATTACCTGCTGCATATGTACATGAGTAGTAAATCATTCCGCTACTCTGTGCTCTTCTTTTTATTAGGGCAAGGTGACCCAAGCCCGGTGGAAAGATGGAGCAGACTACACGTAGGTACAACCTGCGGCGGAAATCAAGGGAAGGACATTTGAATTCAGAAGGTCCAGGATCCGCCTGTTCCTAAAGGTACTACTTCACCTATAAATATATTAATATGCACATGCCTCTGTTACTATGTATACAGTATGACTGACTTCTTGGCTTCATGTGGTCTCTCTACCATTGGCTATGGATCTGGGTATTGCTTAATAGGAACATGACAGATTTGTCAGATCATGGCCACTTTGTGTTTTGTTTCACAGGTAGGCCTAAAGGCAAGTTCAGGATGTTGTCAGATATACAATGTATGTACAGGTAGATACAAACATGACAACAGAGCAGAAAATAACAAACAAAAACACATACCAGATAGAAAACTCAATTGTTCCGAACATTATAGATTGCAGTTACTTGTACATGTACAAAGTTGTATTAATACTGTACATGTAGTCCCCAGTGTGAGAGAGAGGAACAGATACATTTTTAACCGTATGGATTTGAATGTTTTTTGATAGTAGATGACACTTGCAACTGATTACACAACTTTGGTCCCGTAACGGAGAAAACAAAGAGTAGCTACACATAATTCAAGCTTTGGTGTGTGAGAGGTTCTCAAGGGTGCTACCAACTGATAGCCACACGAGTAATATTCTGTAGAGTCAGAGTTTTGAACAGCCAACACACTTAAGGACGTTCCTCAGTTAAAGTGAAATCCATGTCATTTTCTTGAAACTTTCCATACCCTAACTTTGACCCATCCGAAGCCAAAATTTGTAAATAAAACCATAGGTTCATGTGCTTGTTTTTCTTCTACGGGACTTTGAAGAATATGACTAATCTGCCATCCTGTACCAAAATGATAGCGTTACATGATCAAGACCATGATTGGCAAGAAATTTTGCAATGACAAACGTAAATCCCATAATTCTTTCAAAATCCACGTTATTTTCTCCAAATTTGCAAGAATTGCAGAAAAGGGTACCCAAAACGAGGAAAAGTGTTTTAAAGTTAGGGTTTACACTCTCATTCTTCAGCAAGCAGCGCCCTCACGCGGCAGAAAACACCGAAATCTGTCAAATCCTTCTTATCGACGTTTTCTGTTAGGGGTGAGCAAAAGGACAACGTTCATAAAACTTATGCTGTACATTCAAAACCCATGTCAATTTCACGAAACTTTACCAAATTGTAGACAGAGGCTTACTTATTCCAGAAAAACAATCAAAAGTGGGGGTTCATGTGCTCGTTTTTGTGCTAGCAGCACCCCTATGCGACATATAGTATCATCGTAAGTCCCCAAAATCTGGTCAGGAACCTATGCAGGGATGCCCTGACAGGGTGGGTTCATAAGACTTATGCTGTACATTCAAAACCCATGTCAAATTCATGAAAATTGACCAAATTGTAGAAAAAGGCTCACTAATACCAGAAAAACAATCAAAAGTGGGGGTTCATGTGCTCGTTTTTGTGCTAGCAGCGCCCCCATGCGACATATACTATAGTACGACCCCAAAATCTGGTCAGGAACCTACGCATGACGCCCTGGCAGGGTGGGTTCATAAATCTCATGCTGTACATTCAAAACCCATGTCATTTTACGAAACTGCACCAAATTATAGAAAAAGGCTTAATTATTCCAGAAAAACCATGAAAAGTGGGGGTTCATTTGCTCATTTTTGTCCTAGCAGCGCCCCCATGCGACATACATTATGTATACCAACGTAAGACCCCCAAATCTGGTCAGGAACATAAGGGTCGCCCTGACAGGGTGGGCTCATAAATCTCATGCTGTACATTCAAAACCCATGTCAATTTCACGAAACTTCACTAAATTGTAGAAGAAGACTTACTTATTCCAGAAAAAAAAATTGATTCTCCTGTTGTTTCACCAGATTTGGTAATAAAAAAAATAATATATGAGTGGTGAAAGTGATGAATAGTCTTGTTTGATAACACTTTCGTGACCTTGTATTTTGTAACCAAAAATAAAGAAACCCAATATTTTGTATTACTATTAATGACAAGTTTAGATCTAATTTAGATTTTAACAGAGACACTCAGATTGTTTTAGCTGCTAGACCTAAAGATGAAATGTGTGTCATATGCTTGTGTTGTTGTTGTTATTATTGTTGTTGTTGTTGTTTTAACACCTAGTCCAATAGACTAGTGAGCCTTAGACCCCGACTAGGGCCTATAGGCCCTTGGTACCTTAGCACTCGACTTTACCATGTTGATGACCGGATAATGAACTTCATGTCACAAAACAGATCTATGGATTGAAAATGGAAACAGCTCTGTTCCACTTCCAAGCTTCGCGATTTCGTCAATCAGTGTTGTGCTACAATGACCATGTATATGCGGCTCGGACCGCTGAACTTTTGCGTGGTATGTACAGATTGTAACGCGTACAGTCGGCACGCGAGCCGAGCGAGGCCGCCCAGCGCGGCTCGCTGCCCGGCGCGGCCGCGGTGGGGAGCTGTCGGGTATCCGTACGTACACATACCACACTCTAGCTCGATCTACTAGCAGCTGCTCAGCTCAGCTAGCTCAGCAGCTCATCACTCTGTGCGTGCGCTTCTACGCTCTTTGTTACGTCACTGACACCTGCGCAGCTAGGAATGCGCACAAACTCAACTGAGGAACGTCCTTAAAAGCACAAGTGTGCATAGGAGTGGCAGCCAAAACATACGGAGTAAAAGTGCTCACAGTGTACAAAGTCATGTAGATTATATAAATATTATCACTCTTTTTTGTCTGGTCACTGTGATAAGGTGAATGACTTTATCACTTTGTTTTTATTACAAACTCAAAGGGACATTAAATAGAGTCTTAATAGTTGCTTTTTTTGTGTGTGCGCATGAGATGACTTTTAATACACCCACACCTTGCACAAAAACACTTCTTGTTCAAATTTCATCAACATGCTGTTGGTTACTGGTAACAATCTTGAAGACTGATGACATCATTATAAAGAAAAATCTCTAGACTGTACGCTTCACTGTGCCCCAGCACAACAGAGAACTGTCCACAGCAGATACGTACAGTCTATGTAAAACAATTGATACTTGACAAGCTGTTATCCTATTCATTTCAGATCACCAAAACAGTGTATTGCAGAGCAGACCATCACAAGACATGGAAATCACAACGGAAGCAAAGTCCACCATGTCTGTAGAGAAACGGACGTCACGGTCAGCTCTCATCGTACTCACCATTTTTGCCACATCGGTTGGAGTCATGTCCCTAGTCTACTGGAACTTCCCTGAGATCGAAGAGTGAGTTGCTGTGTATGCAGATTTGTATGTAAGCATCAGGGATGTTTTATGCAGACAATATATACAAAGTGTACATGTACTGTAATGTGGCCTCCGGGTTTAAACCAGTTCCTTGTGAACTTGCCAGAACTTGCCCTTGAAACCTTGGCACCGCATCATGGACGGGTGGCCCCTTGATGATTTCATACATTGTAGATCATCAAAATTGGACAACACGGCCCCAGTCACTGCAAACTGTGCTGCAATGCAGTAGGAACATGAGTCTCAGAAATTGGTTCTGATCTGAAAAGAAGCAAAAGGTGGCAGCCAAATTTGGAACCAGATCAGAATTTAAAAAGTGGGTTATGCTGATTTACAGCAGGGCGATGGTATCAAACACCTTTTTATTATCATTATTATTATCATTAAAAAAACATTAATTAGATTTGTCTTTTTTATACCTCCGCAACGAAGTGGCCGGAGGCATTATGTTTTCGGGTCGTCCGTACGTCCGTCCGTACGTCCGTCCGTCCCGTTTTGTTTTTGTTGATATCTCAAGAACCGTGTGGTGGTTTTACATCAAACTTGGTATGAGGGTATATGCTTGGGGGATAATACTTTGTGTGGATTTTAGGGTCACAGGGTCCAAGGTCAAAGGTCACAGGTTATTTTGTGAAAAAAAAATTGAAATTTCATGTTTTTCTCCATATCTCGCAAATGGTTCAAGGTATCTTCATGGAACTTAGTATATATGCTTGTACCAATGGGCAGTGATTATCTAGGGAAGTTGGGTCATGGGTCAAAGGTCAGGGGTCAAAGGTCAAGGTCAACTCCTCAAAATATCACTACTTTCCTTAAAATGCAATATGTCTGAAGGGTTTTTTTTTTAAACTTGATGTATGGCATGTATTACCCAATATATATTTTTGGGGAAGTTTCTTGCCAAAAAGGTCAAAGGTCAAAAGGTAAAAGGTCAAGTGAAAGTGCTAAATTGCACTTTTTCCTCCATATCTCGAAAGTAACTCAAGGTATCATCATGAAACTTACATATTTATGCATGTTCAACCTAACAGTGATTCTCTTTGGAACTGTGAGGTCAAAGGTCAAAGGCGAGGTTTAGATAATGCTATTTTCCCATTTGATACTGAAATTATACTTTTTCTCAATACAAGTGTACCTTGAAAATTACTCAATGCATAAACTTATAAAAGGGTCAAAAGTCAAGTAAAAATCATCAGTTCCCCAAATACCTGCACTCTGACATTTTAATAATTCATCCAATTGAACCTAGTTCTAGGAAAGTGAACATTCAGCACATTTGTGTCAAACCTGTCATTTTAATATTTTGCCAATTGTGTGAAACTGTCATCACACATTGTCAAGACATTGTACTATAGACCTATTAGGAGAACCATGCATTATGGCGGAGGCATATCAGTAGCCGTAGCGATATATCTAGTTTAGTATCATAATCTATCATAATAAAATCAGACCTTTGTTGTGGTCCACAACTTCAAATTTGAGCATGTTTCAAGCTCTGAATGTGAGAATTTTGTGGAAATTTAATTTGTGCAGAGCTGACATCATGCGCTTGTAGCGCATAATATTTTGTGACTTATTTCTCATCGTCCCGCTTATGTTTGATGTTCTGCCCCATGCTTTGTGCACCAATTTTCTGAGTAGTTTGATGTTTCTCAAGTTTTTATGTGTTTTGACATGTTTAAATGCATTTTTTTTTTTTTAGCATGCTGCCAATTTTTGAGGATGTTGCAGGGGCATGTTGCTGGCATTTTGAGGATGTTGCACAAGAATTCTAGCATTTTGCAATGACATGCTCAAACTCCTCGTGGACCACCCTGCTTTTTATTTCATTTCTGTGTCATGGCTTGGTAGAGATGACGTGGAACACATCAAACTGCCAAGGAATATGGATGACGCCAAGGACTTGGGCAAGGTCTTGTCGCGGTACAACGAGAGGAACTCTCTATCCGTCATGGGAGCATTCTTTCTCACGTATATATTGTATCCTTTACGTATACGTAGATTGGAAGAAGTGCTAGAACTTCTTTGATATTAACCTATTTTCATAAAGTGTGTAAATAAGGAATATAAGTGTATTCAGATTTCATGAAAGGGGTATTACAAGTAAAACACAAAGCTGCTACAGTACTTTTCAACTTTTTGAACAGCCTGAGTTTAATATTTCAACTACTGATTCAAATGCAAGTTTTGTATGAGAATATTGCTACAGGTTTTTTGTTGCATTTATTCGTCGCATTTCGAATGTAACTTTGTATGATAAAATTAATGCAGTTTTGTTTTTGCTTTTTTAGCTCACCTGAGCCAAAGGCTCAAGTGAGCTGTTGCGATCGTCCTTCGTCCGTCGTCCGTCGTGCGTCATGCGTCGTGCGTAAACTTTTTACATTTTCATCTTCTTCTTGAAAATCCCAAGACCGATTTTCATCAAACTTGGCAGGTAGCATCCCTAGGGGGTTAGGAACTCAATTTGTTAAAATGGGCACCATGCCCCACCCAGGGGGCCCCCTAGGGGGGCCCAAACCCCCCCCCCCCCCCCCCAAATTAAGGAATCTGTAAAAATCTTCTTTTCTAGAACCAGAAGTGATAGAGCTAAGTTTAATACTATGAGTTAGTACATTGATGACTGTAGTTTCAAGTTTGTTCATGGCAGAATCAGGGGTGCCCCCCTTGGGACGCAGGGGATGGGTTCTAATGGGGCCTAAATTGTACATTTTTATCTTCTTCTTGAGAACCCCATGACCCATTTTCACCAAACTTGGCAGGGAGCATCCCTAGGGGGTTAGGATCTCAATTTGTTAAAATGGGCACCATGCCCCACCCAGGGGGCCCCCAGGGGGCCCCCAGGGGGGCCCAAACCCCCAAAATGAAGGAATCTTTAAAAATCTTCTGTAGAATCAGAAGTTATAGAGCTTAGACAATACTATGAGTGAGTACATTAATGACTGTAGTTTCAAGTTTGTTCATAGGAGATCCAGGGGTGCCCCTCTTGGGGGCAGGTGGGGGGGGGGGGGGTTGGTTGGGAAGGTCCAAATGGGGGCCTGAATTGTACATTTTCATCTTCTTCCTGAAAACCTCATGATGGATTTTCGTCAAACTTGGCAGGTACAATGTGTAGCATCCCTAGGGGGTCAGGATCTCAATTTATCAAAATGGGCACCATGCCCCACCCAGAGGGCCCCATGGGGCCCTAATCCCTCCAAATTAAGGAATCTTAAAAAATTTGGGCCCTTATTGTACATTTTGATCTTCTACTTGAGAATGCCTGGTCAAATTTTGGTAGAGCTGTGAATAATTTAGATTAGTGACTGCGTGAAAGGTGAACTTGCGATACTCAGGTGAGCGCTAGACCCTCGGGTCTCTTGTTAGCTGTGTCTATTTGTCTTTTTGACTATGGTTGTATGTTGTTGTTTTTCTTGAGAGAGTTAGATATTTGATGTTACAAATGATAGCTTAAAGACATTGTCTATAGATTTGAGAAAAAAAGAAAGAAAGAAAAAAAAATTATGTTCAAATTACCAGAACTGTTTAATAACACATTCCAATGCCTATGATTTCTGTTGATATTCACTTTGTTCTCATTTCCTGTACCACGATACAACTGTAGGTGACCTATAATCATTGCTCCTATGGTGCCTTCTTAGGGGTTGGAATGTAAAACAAATTACCAAAAAAAAAAAGTATATTGATATGTTTGCAGTTGTGTCAAGTTTCATGCATTTCGCACTATACTGTTGTACATTTAATACACTGGCACAAAACGTAGAGCAAGCAAATTCTTTAGCTTGTAAAACTACTTCAAAATTATTTTGATACCACAAAATTGAAAATGAGCTTAATTTTTCTGACCTGGTCCATCAAAAAAGGGGGAAAAAATTACTTACAAAAAAGTTTCTACTTCTTCTTGGGGGGGGGGGGGGAGGGGGGACAAGACATACTCTACCAATTGTACCTGATTATACATTCTACGTGTAATTACATCTTCAGATATTAAAAAGACTAATTGATAAGAGTAACTTTTCCTTGACCCTTGACCCTCCAGTCTACAAACGTTTGCCATCCCTGGTTCTATATTCCTGAGTATTCTCTCAGGGTTTCTCTTTCCCTTTCCTTTAGCACTGTTCCTAGTCAGCCTGGTAAGTGCCAACGTTATTGCACAACTAGAGAAGCAATCTGAAAGCGCAGACCTCCACCAAGCAGCGCATTTCAACCAATGATCTTGTTCTTCCTTAGAGATCAGTGATTTCTGCCCATACGTATGCATGCTGAAAATCGCCCCATTTCCTAAAATAGAAGCCTTTTGATACGTCATCAATGCCAGCTGCACAGCGCGCCTCGCCCTGGACCAGAAACTAGAGCACGCACTCTCGCGCGTGTATGAAAACGTCAAAAATATGCCCCTTGAACTCCCCAATTTCATTGACCCTACCAGCCAAAATATCGAAAATCCTTCATAAAATCCATAAAAAAATTCCCAGATCACTTCCAAAATGTAATATTCTGTTCCTTGTGTCATTCTCACACTTTCCTGAAAGTTTCATCCAAATCCGTTCGCAACTTTTGGAGTTATTTTGCACTCGGATAAACAAACCAGCAGTAATGAAAACATAACCTCCTCCCTTGACGGAGATAGTGAAGTAGTTACACCAGGGAGGTTCAAGATATGAAGACACGACAGTCTAATTCCCTTTTGAATCCCTGTTTGATGCCCCCACTCAAAGTATGTGTCAAACTGGATTTGCCCAACGGATGGTAAGACAGTAAATCCATATCTCATTGCTTAATTACCTGTTACTTTCTGAGAAAGATGTCTTCATGAAAGGTAATTATTTTCCACCTTCTGTGCTCATGAAAGATGAGCAGTAGATAATGGAAAAGACTGTTTGAATGATTATACAGTAGCTGGTTTGAACTCAGTCTCTGAAGTTAGTCTTGAACCTCCTTGGTTTCTTTGTACGGACACAAACATGCTACAGTGCACTCCCATGATTAAAAACATGGTTATGATGAAATTTCATTAAATTTTCAATGAAATAAACATTCAGGTCCCCAAATTGTCTATCTACAAGTATATGCTTTCATACACTATACTGTTCAGTTACAGGATAATGAAATTTGGATATAATGAAAGAAAACTGTTGGTCCTTGGGACATTGTTAAATGGGATTACACTGTATTTAAATGAGGATGTGAGTGTCGTACATGTTACTGTTTTGTACTGCATTTTTTAAATTGTTCAAAAATTTTGATATGCATATAATATCATGTGGATGTTGTAAGATTTGTAAAATTCCTTTTTCATGTTTGTCCACATTCAGCTGTAGACATTAAAGTTTAGAGGAAAGATAAAAAGGAACCTCCTATTGTTGAGGATTCTAGAGCAGCTTGGGCTCTGATGAGATGTTTAACTTAACAATTCAGCTTTTGGTCATACAGCTGTAGTGATATCACACAGACCCCACTTACAGTGCGAGGCTCGGCCGCGGCCGAGCCTGCCTTCATTTCAGTGTAAACGCGCAAAAGGCCAAATGCAGGGCCAAAATTGGCCACGTGTTTTGCCACGCTCTGGAGGTGGTCTCGGCCACGGCTGAGCCGCGGCCGAGCCCGGCCTTTTCTCAGTGTAAAAGCAAACCGGGCCAAATGCGCGGCCAATGTCTGTCCGGACTATTTCATTATTCAGGTTATTAACCCCCTCAATGTCGAAAACTATAGTTAACGGGCTCCGTACGTGTGTGTGTCCGTGTGTCCGTCCGTCCGTCTGTCCGTCCGTGTGTCCGTGTGTCCGTGTGTGCGTCCGTGTGTGATCAAAATCTTCAATTTGCTACTTCTCTGTCATTTATGAGCCAATTTTGATTCTGTTTGCTTTATATGATAGCACTACATGGGAGCTTTGAAACTTCTACACAGAATTTCAGTCGTGACCTTTGACCTTGACCTTTGACCTATATTGTACATTTTGCTACAAAATGCTACTCCTTCGCCATTTCTAACCCGATTTCGATTCCGTTTGCTTTATGTGATGGCACTAGGTGAGGGCTTCAAAACTTCTACACAGAATTTTGACCTTTGACTTCTTTGACCTTTGACCTTGATTTTTTGACCTATATTGTACATTTTGCTACAAAATGCTACTCCTTCGCCATTTCTAACCCGATTTCGATTCCGTTTGCTTTATGTGATGGCACTAGGTGAGGGCTTCAAAACTTCTACACAGAATTTTGACCTTTGACTTCTTTGACCTTTGACCTTGATTTTTGACCTATATTGTACATTTTGCTACGAAATGCTACTCCTTCGCCATTTTTAACCCGATTTCGATTCCGTTTGCTTTATGTGATGGCACTAGTTGAGGGCTTCAAAACTTCTACACAGAATTTTGACCTTTGACTTCTTTGACCTTTGACCTTGATTTTTGACCTATATTGTGCATTTTGCTACAGAATGCTACTCCTTCGCCATTTCTAACCCGATTTCGATTCCGTTTGCTTTATGTGATAGCACTAGGTGAGGGCTTCAAAACTTCTACACAGAATTTTGACCTTTGTCTTCTTTGACCTTTGACCTTGATTTTTGACCTATATTGTACATTGGCTACAAAATGCTACTCCTTCGCCATTTCTAACCCAATTTCGATTCCATTTGCTTTATGTGATGGCACTAGGTGAGGGCTTCAAAACTTCTACACAGAATTTTGACCTTTGACTTCTTTGACCTTAAAGGTGGATTTGTCCTGCAAAGGATTTTTCCTTTGGCAAAGGCCTTTGCCCGACCGGTGACTTCTTCGCCACGGAATCCCGTTGGCAAAGGGTCCAGACTAAACCAAATTGCGTTTGTTTTCAAGCAGAGCGCCACTACGACAAAATATTGAAAGGTTTGAATTAAAAGCGCGGCCGAGCCCAGCAGTGTAAACGGACAAAATTGCGGGGCTCGGCCCCGCAATTGAGGTTGGGCTCGGCCCCGTCTCTGTCCAGCCTCGCACTGTAAACGGGGTCACAGTGTGGTCACAAGGTTGTATCCTTGTGTGCCGTTCAAACATTTTATTAAGCCCTACCAGCAATTGTCAGACTGAATATGTTTAATGTTAAATTCTACTCCTCTCTACGTCACCGACAGTGTTCTGCCATAGGAGCCAGTAACTGCTACCTAATTTCATACTTTGTTGGAGTGCAACTGGTGCAGAAGTACATTCCTGACCGGGTAGAGAAGTGGGCAGCCACAGTGAGTACATACTTCTACCCTTCTTGCCTCACTGTTTGCGTATACTCTTTCCACTTTAGTAGCATTGTTGGCTGGTATAATTTCACTCATTCCCTGGATGGAGTCTTACCCTTTCATAAAAGTGAAATTCAACACCATTTTCAAGTGATCTAGAAGCTGTTAATAGACAGAGTAACAATCAACAAAGATACATAAATGTTTCATCTTTGATCAGACATGAAATAGAAATATGAAATTTTATTTACAATGTATGTGTTTTGTATTTCATCTGCCTACCAATGGGATTGGTTTTTATATTAGTGATGATGAGGGTAATGATTTATTCATGTTATATTTCTGTATTCCCTGAATGATTGTTCACTGTGAATAATTAAATGAATAATGTTTCCAAAGTGTATTTAGATAGTTATTCTTTCTTACCCATGATAGATGTCTTCCAAACGTTCTGGCTTTAAAAAGGATTTTCTCTGACATTTAGATAATTGTGGCTATACTGTACCCACTTCACATGTGTGTTCCAATAACTTTGCTCTTATTTTAACCTTGTTTTTCAGGTTGCTAGGCAACGAGAGCATCTCCTCAACTACATCATCTTCCTGAGGATAACACCGTTCCTCCCAAACTGGTTCATCAATATCACCTCTCCCATTTTAGATGTACCCTTAATGCCATTCTTTGTAGGCACCTTTATAGGTGAGATTCAAAGGCAATATTCTTATGGTAAAGCACTTAAAAGTACATGCATATTTACTAGTAATCACAGTTTTGATTTTGACAGACTTCTCCATCGTTTTAAACTGGAAAGAAGGAGAGGTATGCCTAGCAAACTGAGAAAGAAAGAAGAAAGAAAAGACAAAAGAAAAAAACATGCAAACGAGAAAGAAGAAAAAAAGAATGCTCTTTCCAAATTGTATATTTTAGAGACAAAAAAACAAATAAACTTGACTCAATTTTAACACTTTAACTAGAAAATTGCTGCAATGAAGTACAGTGCACATCCGTACATTGTACATCTGGAACCATTTCAGCTACGGTAGAATGCCACTTCAGGTGGTTTGATAACAGTGCCTGATTTAGTGTAATACCCACAAACTGGGTTTCATGTGAGGAGATTTGCACGGGCTAATATTAGCCACAGCTTGTGTGGGAACCCTCCTTGAAGGGCAGAAAATGTTGTTTTCTGACCCTTCCAGTGATTAAGAGGGGACTCCTTTACTCTGCAAATTTTTAAATAGGGATGAAGGGAATTTTAATTGTTTGTTCTGAGGACATACGATGTAGATGCTCATGTCATATAAGACAAAGTCATTGTGCATTAAATTCCCTATTCAATCAATTTGTATTATCCCTTTGAGGACAGACTGATTTTGCTATGACACACATTTCCCATAAACACCTGCTCAAGTATACTCTGGACTCGTCCTCAAAAGTCAAGCGTGTCTTTGTAATTATACATTGTGACTTCAATCTGATGATTTTAGCTGATTCAGAAGCTCCATGAGCTACCTGTGTTACAGTTGTCCTCACAGACTAAGACTTAGTGTGCTGTTTCTGATTCTCCTTTAGAGTGATAAAGTGATTTTTTTTGTTTTGTTTTTGTTTTGTTTTGTTTGTTTTTTTTTTTGGGGGGGGGGGGGCATCCACCTAATTTTATAGCATTCTTCACTCCAATGTTTATGGCTTTATCCTGGTAGTGGATTTCATCTGAGGCAGGTATTCTCAGTTAAATAGTGTGAAGTTTACTTATTGTCGGCTTTTGGAACAATAACTGTCAAGAGATTTGAGTTTATACTAATAGATTTCTCTCAACTGTAAAAGCTGTAGTTGTTTTTGCATACAGATGTTCTCTTGAATGGGGAGGTCACAGACATGTTTGCAATTTGACACCAAAGCTGTCGTAGGTGCACTAATGCTGTTCACTATGCTTGTGTATCAGGTGGCGATATTTATGCGTGTTGTTGAATTCACGGCCTAACAATAAATGGCAAAATTTATGAAAATAACTTTTGCTCTTTTCCGTGTATGTTCCATTTATGAAAAACTGCAATAGTTACTGTATGTGACACAACTATGCTAAAAGCTCATTCCATTTTACGCAACTTTCAGCGATGATGCGTTATTCCAAACTCTTCTTCGATTCTGCAGGAGTAGCTCCGCCATCCTTTGTAGCTATTCAGGGGGGCACCACCCTCTACAAGCTGACCCATGCAGGCGACGCGCTGTCGTGGACCTCGGTCATCGTTTTGGCAGTCCTGGCGGTGCTATCTCTGCTTCCTGTGCTCTTCAAGCAGCGGTTACGACAAAAATTCGAGTAGGAGGAGCGTGGTGCTAAATGCGATGGCAATTCTTGGAGGAGAAGACATATTTACAGCAAAGAGAATCAAAGAACATCTCTAACTGTTAATTGCATTGATCTGCATTATTGCTAAACTCGCTTGTCTGTTTGTTACTCCATAGATTTGTGTGTATGTGTGTGTGCGTGCTTGTGTAATGAGTTATGAGGGATATTGTAGTGTATTGTGTAATCAGGCTAGACTCAGATCAGACATGGTGTCTGAGCTCTGTCGGCCAGAGGGCTTAATATCACATCACTCGTATAATGGAGGGATTAAAGAGACAGGTGTCCCCACATCATGATGGACCACCATACCGGTAGTAGCAACGTACCAATGTATTTATGACCAGGCAGTCTGTCTCGAGCTCTGGCTGAACGCAGTTGTCTAATAAAGTCAATCTCTCTCTTAACTCCTGAGTGTGTCGATCATTCCCTATTTGATTGTGCTCATAGCAGGTCACTTCACTGGCGACGAGGATGGGATAGGACGGTCCTTGTTAAACAGGCTGAGGAGGGGCTTGTGATCGGTGATGAGCATGAAGTGGCGCCCATGCAGGTAAGAATGGAAGCGCGTTACACCAAACACACAAGCTACATGTAAACCTTCCTTCTCGATTTGCGAATGTTTCTTCTCGGCTTCCGCCAGCGTTCGCGAGGCGAACGCGATTGGTTTTTCTGACCCGTCTTCCATGCGATGGGCGATTACCGCGCCAATGCCATATTGCGAGGCATCACAGGACACAACCAGCTCTCTGCATGGATCATGATGTACCAACACTTGTGACGATAGCAGCAGCTTCTTGGACGAGTCCAACGCCGTTTGCTGAGCTGAGTTCCATTTCCACGGTGTCCCCTTCTTGAGAAGGGTGTACACAGGCGCTAACGTGGTTGACAAATTTGGGAGAAATTTGCCGTAGTATGTGAGCAGCCCCAAATAGGCTCGCAGTTCATTGACGTTTCGAGATGCAGGGACAATCGTGATCGCTGTGACTTTACCAGAAGTCGGATGAAGGCCTTGCTCATGTATGGTGTGTTCCAAATACTTGACCGACGCCTGCATGAACTTGCACTTGCTTCGCTTCAAGCGCAGCCCAGAGTCTTCCAGCCGCCCGAGTACTATTTCGATTGTCGAAGATGGTCCTGGTCATTGACCCCGGTGATGAGGATGTCATCGAGGTATAATGTGACATGGGGAATATCGCGTAACAAATTCTCCATAACCTGTTGAAATATGGCTGGGCCGGACGACACCCCAAGCGGGAGCCTGTTGTAGCCCCTTGTGTGTGGTGATCACTACGTATTGGCATGAGTCATCGTCGAGCTCGATCTGCTGATACGCTTGGGACAAATCCAGCTCCAAGAATTTGTCCCCCTGCCAGTGATAGGAACAGGTCCTCAATTCTTGGGAGTGGGTACTTGTCTAACTTCGCTACGCGATTGACTTTTATTCTAAAGTCGCCACAGATCCGAACAGACTGCTTATAAGCTTTCATCATGGGCACTTTGGGAGCGGCCCATTCCGAAAACTTGACTCATTTGATTACCCCGTCGTTCTGCAGCTTCTCCAACTCCTTCTCCACCAGGTCCCGCATCGCATACGGCACCACCCGTGCTTTGCAAAAGCGGGGCGCTGCATCATTGTTCACATGAATCGTGGCTTGCAAACTTGTGAACTTGCCCACTTTCTCACAAAATACCACGTCGTGACGTTGGAGGATGCTGACCTCATGCAGCCAACTTCTACCAAGGAGGCTGGGACCATCTTCTTTGACCATGATAAGCTGGAGCGTTTTCACCTGGCCATTGTGAGCGACGTGCACCTCGACCACGCCCACGACTTCCAATTCGTGGTTGGTATAAGTCCGTAGCTTCATACGTAGTTGTTAGGGCTTAGTTGTCGTTTAGGCCAATATGTCCGGAACATCGTCTCCAACATGAGCGAAATACATGCACCGGTGTCGATTTCCATTCCGACCTCTTGGCTGTCGATATTGATGTTTACTTTCAGTGTTGGCACGTTTGACTTGCACTTGGCCACTGCTTTTGGGCGGTATTCCGCGTCTCTTGCTTAGACACACGCTGCTAATGTGTCCCCTTTTTGGGGGGGCAATGATGGCAATTGCTGTCCTTGAACTTACACTTGTCACATGTGTGTCTGCCCTTTCCACACCGGAAGCACGTTTTGGCCCTGGCTTGTTTCGGCTGAGGCGAGGAAGCCATTTAGTGTACTTCCTCCCTTGGAGCTTGCGCTGTCTGGAGGTCCCGAACATTATTGGCAGCCATTTCGATGCTGGTGGCGATTTCCACCACCTTCCCGAGAGTTAAGCTTCCCACAAGAAGCTGATGTTGGGTGCGGTCATCCCGCACGCCGCAAGCTAGACGATCCCGTAGCATAACATCCAGCAACATCCCAAAATTGCAAAACCCTGCCAGAGAAGGAAGTGATGCCATGTAGCCCGCTATCGTTACATTATCCATGCGAAACCGGCTGTTGAATTTACATCTTTGCACTATTTCCCTTGGAATCGGGCAATGTTGTGCGTTCATCGCTGCCACGAGATCGTCATTCTCCATGGCAGACGGCTTGGTTGGGGCCACCAGATTCCGAAGCAATTTGTATGACGAAGGCCCAATGACTGTGAGCAGTGTCGCCTGCTTTTTTCCCTCAGATGTAATGTCATTGGCTTTGAAATAGAGGTCCAGCCGTTCGACGTACTGTGACCATTCCTCTCTCCCCTCCAGAAACTCCTCAATTTTCCCGATGAGACCCATCCTATCCAGTACATATTTAGGTGCATTCGAAAAAAAAATATCCTCATCGCCAGTGAAGTGACCTGCTATGAGCACAATCAAATAGGGAACGATCGACACACTCGGAGTTCAGAGAGAGATTGACTTCATTAGACAACTGTGTTCAGCCAGAGCTCGAGACAGACTGCCTGGTCATAAATACATCGGTACGTTGCTACATGTACTACCGGTATGGTGGTCCACCATGATGTGGGGACACCTGTCTCTTTAATCCCTCCGATATACAAGTGATGTGACATTAAGCCCTCTGACGGACAGAGCTCAGACACCATGTCTGGTCCGAGTCTAGCCTGATTACATAATATACTACAGATATTCTTGCACATTGAATTTTAGGTAGTTATTACTTACATGTCTTTTTTTTTTTTTGCAAATGAAGTCAAAGAAATATTTGGGTAACTTTGCATCACCTTTTAAAACTCAACATCAGCACAGATTTGACACTTATTGTAATACTCATTGTATCAGACCCTCACATTTGTGATACTGAAATGCCAAATATACTCATCAGAAGAGGGTTCTGCTGTTTTTCTCCTTCCTCTGTTTTTTTTTTCTGTGTTCCTACATCTTTTTCTTATTCATTGTTTGCTTCGTTCGTTTCACTTTTATCCTTCTTTCTCCTTCTGTTTTCCCATTTTTCCTTCTTTCCTCTTCTTTTCTTCTTCAGAAATTCCTTGAAAAGGTTTAGTAGTCTTCCCTTTAATCTCTCACCTTATTATGTGTAGCTTTTGTTTTTCTTATCATTTTTTCCACAATATTCTATGAAGCTCTCGCATTCCTGTGTCGAAGACTTAATGCATCAAGGTCCTAGTGAAAAAAACTCTTACTTTTTAACTAGCACATTAAGGTCAAGTACACACCTATTCGTTTAAAGAATTATTTAAATCACAGAAACAGTGACCCATGTGTTGAGATGTGGAAATGTTTGATGGTTTGTCAGTATGTCTAGATGTGTCTATGTCTTTGGCAATGTAGCTGAGGGTTCATGTTGTTCTTGTTTTTGTTTTCAAGGTGCAGCTGTTCCTGCATAATTTGTGTGTTAAGTGTTGTTGTTTGTTTTTTATGTGTATGTATATTGGCTGATTAAAATTTACAGATGTACAGATCTATTCTTGTCACAGCTGCTCAGGTTTCTCAGTGAATTAACATTATGTCATCTGAGCATAATGCAGGTTCACTCCCATTGAAGATCATATTTGACACCGTCAATTGATACGATTTTGCATCGTTTTCTGCATATCATTCATTACTCATTATGCCATTGGTTTATGATGAGGAAAATCTGATTAACATGACTTTCCAACTTTCCAGTAGATATGGTGATGCTATTGTACATGCCCTGTTGAATTCATTTAACTCATGAAATCATTTCTGTTATTCCATAAATGAGGCAAAATTCCACATCACATTATATCTAGCACTACCACTGAGAGTAAGGGAATGAAAAAAAAAAAACAAGAAGAAAAAGTAGTATGTAAGGGGGGGGGGGGGAGGGAAAGTAGTAGATCAGAGGAAAAATATTTGGTAATCATATGGCCTTGCAATGGTCCTGCAGAATGTGTTCTTTTTCTTTTTTCTTGAAGGTTGGCCATTTTATCAACATCTAAAAGATGCACTAATCGCCTGATGAAAATTAATGTTTTTTTGTTTGTTTGTTTGTGTTTGTTTGTTTTTTTTTTTGGGGGGGGGGGTTGTTTTTTTTTTTTTTTGCCAGTGACTTTGGACAGTGTGTACAACTTTAGGTTTCTGTACCAACTGGTACTTAAAGCACACAAACAAAGGGATAAGTATCACGGTCGGAACATTGTAAAGTCTTGCTGGTTTCATACATCATGGTAGCGACTTTGTGGTACTCAAAGCGCAATTTCACACCAATTTTGCGTTGATTGTACTGAATAAGCCAGTTCGGAGTTAGCGCACACCAATTTGTGTTGATTGTACTGAATAAGCCAGTTCGCAGTTAGCTCACACCAATTTTATGTTGATTGTACTGAATAAGCCAGTTCGCAGTTAGCTCACACCAATTTTGTATTGATTGTACTGAATAAGCCAGTTCGGAGTTAGCTCATGGGCACATTTGTGCGAATACATGTATTAGGGGCACTTTATTCGTTTTCAGAGCGACATATAAAGCGTAGGCTTTACGTAACAATTTATGGAATTCATCGATCCTATTCAAACAAAAAGTAAACTTTCTCTGACCAGATGACCAGTCAATTCTCTATTTTTTTTTCTCTAAACATACCTTTGTATTTTGCCAGTATGCATGTATAATTTTATTTTTTAAACATTATCTATCATGTAAAATTTAAAACATGTCTTTGTTGTAATTCCTGATTTATTCTGTGTTATGTTTTGCTAGGGGAAAAAATGAAAATAAACGGATTTAATTTAATTAGTCAGTTGACACTTGGGAAAGCATCCATTACATTAGTTTGCATTGAATGTATCACATACAGTGTATTCACAATCTCTATTAATAATGCCAAATACCAGTACCAATGTGCTGGCAATCAGCATTCTTAAGGATCACATTAATAATCATTACATCACTGATGCTTATCCCCCTTGATTTTAAAAACAACATGCCTGTTTGGTATGAACGACCTTTTTTCTGCTCGTTTGCAAAGTAGAACTGTGAACTGGCTGTATAGAGTGAAATGGGAGTGTCAGACTGTTTGGAAATCCTTCAATATTGGACCTACAGCATGAGAGAGTATTATGAAAGGCTTCATGTTTTGTATCAGTCAGTAGTCCCCCGGAGTGGTGTAGCAATGCGTCTGACTATGTAGTTGGACTATTTGTGATTCATATAAATCATATGGATATGTTTTTTTTTTTTTCTCAACCTGAATTTGTTTCTTCTTTGTCTTTTTGTGTTGTTGTTGTTTTACTGCCATGGATCAATTTTAAAGTGATTGAATTGTTGGGGGAAAAGCTGTTTTTTTGTGTGCCTGTGTTTGTTTGTTTCCTCACTGTTTCAGAGAATTTATTGTAACATTCTCACAAAATTTGATGTCAATGGAAGGTGAATTGTATATGTTTGAAATTAGAAGTATATATTGATGGATATGTACTCACATGGCACAAAGAGATTTTTATATGGATTGAGTGTATATTGTATTTATTTATCTGTATGTAACTTGCTAATATAGGAAGGTAAGTCTTTGCACAGGTGTAAGAAGTATTTGGACAAAGTGTTATGGTATTGGAGTGATCCTTTCACTGAGTTATAGAGCTTAAATATTTTTCTTCTTCATCTCCTCTCTTTTTCTTCTTTTCCATTTGTCTATGAAATCTTTTTGTCTTTTTCCACCTTTTCATCTTTTTCTTCTACTTTGTCCTTTATTCAGCCTGCAGTTGGTGCTAAGAAAGTTTTTTTTTTTTTTTTTTTTTTTTTTTTTTTTTTTACTTGAACAGACTTTTCCTCAAAAATTACATCATGCAGGAGGGAGATTTATTTTTGTTCGTTTTGTTGTTGTTCTTTTTTTTTCTAATCTGACCAACTTACTTTGATTCTTTGTTTGTTTGTTCAGGATATTGGAGTATTTACTGCACATATCTTGTATAACTGATATATTCTATGTACTCTAGTATGTAAGATGACAATTGGTCAAAGCCAATGACTGGTTTTAGAAATTATATTTCATTATCTAAATCATAGCTACCACCACATGGGGGGGGGGGGGGGAGGGCATGAGGCTACATTTAGCATTTCACGAGGGAATCTTCGGAGGGAAATAAATAATGATGATCCCCAATATGCTTGTACTGTGTCAACATCATTCACATACCTGTGCAGTTTTACTATTAAATTCAATCTGAATTATATCAGGGATTGCTGATTTAAGTAATTTTCTGTCAGTGATTAAGTATGCATGTCAGTGTGACTTTGTGTGTAGCCATACATTTTTTTTATTTATTTATTTTTTATTTTTACATTATATGACTTCCTTTTAGTTTCAAGGTTTCAAATCTTAAGATTCAGATACTAATCTCATGTGGTACATCTTGTCTGGCATTTTTGGCCTTTTATAATAATTTTTTTTTTCTCTCTTTTGTGTTTCCACTACAATTAATTAATGCAAGTTAAAATGTCAATTATTTGGCATTAGCAGAATATTGCTCTGGTATAATCAATACGCTTCTCTGCAATTATTATTCATGAATAGAAATTTAAATTTTGTATTTATTATGATGTGCCTGGCTATTCATATTTTGTTTTTGTTTTGTTTTGTTTTGTTTTTTAAGTGGTAGACAGGCTTGACATGAGTCGATAGATGCTTATAATACGTGACGTGTGCAGATGAAAGTGCATGTTCCTGAAGAGAGAATATTGAGTGTAACATATCTCTAGCTGTTGCTGCCGACAAAAATTTGGTCGCTCAAGGGTACACACGCACACACACATACATACACACACACATTGGACAAATATCTTAATAATTATGTAAGGTCAATCATGATAATTATGTTGCTCGAAAACAAAAACATCCCGTTTGTACACAAAAAAGTCCAAAATTTTCATTTTTCTCACGAGGAAAAAAAATCTTTAGATCTGTTCTTGGTACAATAATAAGAGTGCACTGCAATCCGTTTTTGCATATCCTCATAAGCAGATAAGTTCTGTCTCTGCCAACATACTTTCAAAAGAATGAAAATTTGTGACATCTTTACAAAACGAATGGAGAGGTGCTCAACACCTACGTCACACAGAGTTGCCAATTTGTCTTACTCAGTAAACTATATCAGGTCATAGCTTTTTTTTTTCTTTTTGCGTGTGTGCCTGATTTTCCCCTAAAATTTCCCGTGATGTACTTCTCTGCTTTGTCTTCGCAAAGAAAGCAACGTAGTGTAAGGATGGACCTTGCCTCTTACTTGCGACGGATGCTGCAGGCCTTATCCTTCCACAATATCATGTGATTTCAACTTGCTCTTAATTTTTTTTTTTTTTTTTGCGTATTGCCATTATTAGTTTTTCATACTCATTCGCATGTGGTCCGTGTTGCACATTAGAAAAAAAAAATGTAACTAACGACATCGCAAAATATACGCATTAGTGCGTTTGCGGTATCGTTATGAGCGGATGTTTGGAATAAAATGATTTTGCCGTTAACGATTCTGAGAATCGAAAAAAAAATTGGAGGAGTTTGTTTGTTTGTTTGTTTGTTTGTTCGGTGAGTATGTGTGTGCGTGTATTTTGCTGTCAGTTAAAATGTGAACTATCACGAAGAACCACTCACTATTTTCAAGCAAGTTCCAATTGTCTAACCTTGATTTATGAATGCAGTTTTTGTTTTTTTGGCTTTCATCATTTGTGTTTTTCTCCATTTTGTCTCTACCTGTTTTAAACTCAGTGTGTGACGAACAAGTAAGAGTCTGTTTTCTGCAAGAAAGAATGACGTTGAACATGTTGCTTATTACCTTTTGTGAACGTGTGCAACGCTGCCCACATTCGCTCAGGAATGTCGGGGGAATTTTAAAGAGAATTGAGGGAGATTACTTGAATTTTGCATACATGTAAATGACCAATATAACACACACAGCAGAAAGACTTTCATATTCTTTTGTCAAGAGACAAGATATATTTAGGTTTCATATTCAGGGAGGTATCCTACAGTTTAAAGTATACTTACCAACTTTCCGTATACGTCCTCACACAGCTATAAACGCTTTCCTACATTCCTTCTCCGGCCGAGCAAGACAGTGATTGTGTACTACTGTCCAAGTGCGGTATATGATATCCTATCAGTAAATGAATGTGTGTGATTATGATGTGAATGATTGTGTATGGGTTTGTTTCATTGTGTATTGCCTGACTAGTTAGCCATGTGATGATACACTATGTACCTCAACCTTTGATCAGAAATCATGGATAGTACACGTAGGGCCTACACACGACATTGTATTTATGAGGACAGGAAGTAGGCCTAGCAGTTGGCCGTTTTACGACGTGATTTTATTAAAGGACAAGTTCACCTTCATAAACAAGGATTGAGAGAATGTAGCAATATTAGTAGAACACATCAGTGAAAGTTTGAGGAAAATCAGACAATCCGTTCAAAAGTTATGAATTTTTGAAGTTTTTGTGCAGTAACCGCTGGATGAGAAGACTACTGCAGTGTATGAATAACTTAGATGTCACATGCGTACAACAATAAGGAAAATATAAAGAGAATTTCACAAAATGCCATCTTTTGAAAAAAAGTACACATTCCCCTGACTCGTTACCGACAAATGTTATGGGTAATATTATTCCCCCTGCCTTTAGAAAGAGGCAAGTCAAGAGCTCTTTTATTATGCGAAAAAAAGTGAAAATATGTTGAATTTTCTTTTACATTTTCTTTATACTGTTGTACGCATATGACTCACAAGCTGTAGTAGTCTCCTCATCCAGCGGTTCCAACACAAAAATTTTAAAAATTCATAACTTTTGCATCGATTGTCCAATTTTCCTCAAACTTTCACTGATGTGTTCTACGAATATTGTTGCATTCTCTCAATCCTTATGTTTATGAAGGTGAACTTGTCCTTTAAGTGTATGGGAACATCGAAAGTTTCGTGCCAGGGCGGACTCTCCACCCCGAAGTAGCTTTTGGGTCAGATTGTCCTGCCATGAGTCGATAGAGGTCGCTCTTCATCATTGCCTTTCACATTGGCCTACAATATGTACCTGCGGCATTATGCATTACCTAGCCCTGATTTCCAGACCATACATGTTGTTCAGTATTCCATTATTCACCTAATGATGTGTTTAAACCATACACTAGAAAACAGACATTTGATAGTTTACTGTTCAAGAGCCAATGACCTGAGACAAGAGGTTTGACAGTGCTTTTATTTTCATTTTAGGGGAAACATTTCCCTCATATTTGAGAATCCATGGAGTTCTATTCTGCTTTTTTAACGTAATTTCTTTGAGTAAAACTCGATTTAATGCCCAATCCTTCTTTTATATAGTATTCATTACCACTATTCCGTAAGACACTTGCAAATTTAGAATTCATTCACAAGGACTGTCTAATTCAATGTCATATCTTATTGATTTTGATGTTTGGATTTTAAAGCCACTACTTAACACGGAGCAGTGATTAAAAGCAACAACAACAAACAACTTCAAATTATCACATTGGATGCATTTGTATAGTTTAGTTAGTTGCATTACAAAACATCATGTATATACCGTACACATATTTCGCAATAAAGCTGCAAATAATACAAGGAACTATAAAATGGGTTCAAGAATGAAGCCAATTGGAAGCGCTGAAATGAGTCACGTGTGCGCGCATTAATTTTTACGATCATGCACGGCCTGACGTCACAATGTTTACACTAGCAGTGCGCACTCAATCAGTTGTTCCAAGTGCGTCACGCGCTACTATACGCGCTGTCAATCCTGCATGTAAACAACTTCTAGTTCGGGCTGCCAGTCGGCATTTCTTGTGCATAACATGTGGCGTACGTATACTCTTATACGTACAGTACTTATAATATAAGTACTGTACGTATAAGATTATTTCGATTAAGAGTATTTCGTATTACTGTACGTATTAAGAGTATTTCGTATTACTGTACGCCTCATGCATGTTGCACCATTGTCAATACTCTCGAGTGCGCCGCACCTTCACTAACGCACTCTATACTATCCTGTGCATCATTTGTATAATATCAATAATTTTCTCACTAAACCGTCATGGTGACGGTTTATTCTATAGAAACGGTTTTTGATAAACAGTATCATTCGCAGTCTTATCCCAGATAGCAATGCTGCGTTGGCCCAACGTTTGTCCAACGGCATACATGTACGTCGGGCCAACAACAGAAACTTGACGTCGCTCCGACGTCATTTTGGCCATCGGGCCAACGTTGGTCCAACGGTAAAAGCCTTATGTTGGGCCGACGTTGGTGCAATATCAGACCAACGTTATACCAGCAATTCTTCCACTTTGCATGATGCACTGGCCCAACGTTGGCCCAACTACATGTGTGTATGTTGGCGCAACGTCAGAAACATGACGTGGATCCAACGTCAATTTGGCCGTCGTTGGCCCAACAGTGAAATCTTAACGTAATACTAAAGTTATATCACGCGCTTTTCCACCCTGTCATAACGTTAAAGCTAAACGCTATAACAACCATTTTTCCACTGTAGTATGACATTATCACACAGTTAAACCATTTCCTTTTCGACTTTACAATGACGTTATCCCAACATTAAACCAACCACTTTTCGACTCTGTTACGACGCTATCCTACCATTGGATCAACGCTGCATCGACCACTATTCCACCTTGTAATGACTTTATCCCACCGTTGATCCACCATGAATAATGTTGATAATTAGAAATTTATCGATGTACATTATACCCAACACTTCTCAAACTTGTTATGGTGTTATTCCTACCTTAGACCAATGTTATATTCACCACTTTTCCCACTGTGGAATTACGTTATCCCAACGTTAAAGCAATATTGTACCAACCAGTTTCTCACCATACTATTACACTATCCCATTGTTATACCACCACATTTCAACTGTTTATCAGCCAACGTTTATCAGCCAACGTAGGTCCAATGACCAAAAAAGCTTTATAGGCCAACGTCATGTTTCTGACGTTAGACCATCGTAGTTTTGTATCTGGGCAGAAGCCATGTGAATCAGAGTCTATTTCTATACTTCCTACAATCTACCCTATTCCTATAAGCTTCTACATCCTATACCTATTCATATACCTCGACCTATACCTGGACCTATTCCTATACCTAGCTGAAAGAAAAGCATTTGATTTTCTTTATAAATCCCCGCGTGATAATAATGTTTCAAGGCATGGTTACTAACTGTGTGACCCCTTCATCACATTTTCATCAAAATTCCATCAAAATACTTTTTGAAACGCGAGTGGAAATTGTGAATAAATCAGCAATAATTTGATGACAATTTCTAGCACAATTTACAGTTCAATCCCATCATCAATCCTTGAATTTAACGGTTTTTAATACTTTGTGCCATATTTGAATTGCAATTCTCTCATTAAGATTCATGATCTTGCTATGTCGTTATTCCAACGTTGGGCCAACGTTGTCCCAACTGCTTTTTCACATGCTTATGAGTTGGCAAAAAGTATCCAAATATAGTGTATTCAAATATGTCTTTATATCACGAACATGGTGCAATAATATAAGCAGTAAACACTTAAATAGCTTTACCGTTTAAGGTTTCTCTTTTCCGTTGTTATGATGAATTATCTTTTTTGTTGCCATGACGAAGTGTAAAATTTTTTTAAATATAATTTGTGCCATTTCTATATTCTGTTCGGTGAACCATCATTCAATGAATGAAAGTCAGATTGACAACATGTACGGCTTTAAATCATTTTATTTGATTTGGTGGAAATAAGAATAAAACTGTTGAATCTAAAACAAAGTTTAATCTTGGCATCAATGTATTTTCATGTAATATCTTTTGTATATCTTCACTAGTTTCAATTTACAGACTCTCTTATGATGGATAAGAGAGTAATGGAAATGACGTTTATCCCAATTTCAGACCAAGCTATTGTAGTAAACTTATATGTTGTACCAGTCCAATAGTACACCAACCCCACTCCAGTAGGCCATTTCTAGCCAACTCAACTGTATGCTACAATTCATCAACATTTTGAAAGATACCCGGTTGTGAATTACATAATTATGCTATGATTTATCCCCCCAACATTGGCTAACACTCACGCAACTCTTTGCCAAAGCGCTGGCCACCAGTATGTTTCTAACGTGCCACCATACGCGCATGACATTGGATTAATGTTGGACCAACGCAGGATTCAAAGACGAAAATGGTTGATACAGTGAGGGTCTGACATTTTACCATCGTTGGTCTGACATTAGGCTTTCACTGTTTAAAAAAAAAGAAAAAAGAAAAAGAATGTTGGCCCGACGGACAAAAATGACGTTGGGCCAACCTCACGCTTCTGACATTGTGCAAATGTACACGCATGACGTTGGACCAACGTTGGACGAACGTTTTCAAACTGGAAAAGTATATAGTTGATGTAATGTTGGTCTAACATGATTGCACCGGCATTGGACCAACGTCAGGTTTTCACTGTTGGGTCAATGTTGGTCCGACTGCCAAAATGACGTCGGAACGACGTCATATCTCTAACATTATGCCCACATACAGACATTCAATACGGATTGACATTGGAAAAACACAGTATTTAAAGTGGACATTTGGTTGATATGATGTATTTGACATTGTGCCAACGTCGGTCCAACGTTAGAATTTCATTGTTGTACCAGTGGTGGTCCGACGACCAAAATGACGTTGAACAAACGTCATATTCTGACGTTATGCCAACATACACGCATGACGTTTTACCAATATTGGACCAACGCAGGATTCGAAGTAGAAAATTGTTGATATAAAGTTGTTCTTACCTTGTACCATCATTGGATCGACGTCAGGCTTTCACTGTTTGGCCAATGTTGGCCAGATGGACAAAATGACGTCGGAGCGACCTAATATTTCGCGCCTTGTGCCACCAGACACACTTTCAAATCGGATTAATATATTGGACAAATGCAGTACTCAAAGTGGAAATATGGTTGATATGAAATTGATTTGACATTGTTCCAACGTCAGTCCAACGTCAGATTTTCACTGTTGGGACAATGTTGACCCAATGGCCAAAATGACGCCGAAGCAAAGTCATATTTCGAACTTTGTTTCAACAAACATATTTTCAAGTTTGATTAACATTTGACAATTGTGGTATTCAAAGTGGATATATATGGTTAATATGATGTTGATTTGACACTGTGCCAAGGTAAGGCTTTCACTGTTAAACTGACGACCAAAATGACGCTGAGCCAATGTCATATTCTGATGTTGTGCTAACATAAGTGCATGACGTTTTACTAACATTGGGCCAACGCAGCATTCAAAGTGGTATCACGGTTGGGATAATGTCGGTCTGACATTGAACCAACGTCAGTCCAAAGTCAGACTTTAACTGTTAGACCAGTGTTGGCCCGACGACCAAAATGACGTTGCGCCAACGTCATATTCTGATGTTATGCTAAAACATACATGCATGACGTTTTACCAACATTTGGCCAACGCAGCATTCAAAGTGGTGTCATGTTGGTATAATGTTGGTCTGACATTGAACCAACGTCGGTCCAACGTCAGACTTTCACTGTTGAGCCAATGTTGGCCAGATGGCCAAAATGACGTCTGAGCGACGTCATTTTCTAACATTAGGCCAACATACACACATTCAAATTGAATTAAGATTGGATAAACGCAGTATTCAAAATGGAAAATATGGTTGATATGATGTTGATTTTTGACATTGTGCCAACGTCACACCAACGTCAGACTTTAACTGTTGGACCAATGGTATCCCGACGACCAAAATGACTTTGAGCCAACGTCATAATGTTGTGCCAACATACACTTGCATGACGTTTGACCAACATTCAGCCAACGCAGCACTGAAATTGATATCATGCTTGGTATAATGTCGGTCTGACATTGAACCAACGTCAGTCTGATGACAAGCTGTCACTCTTGGGCCAATGTTGGCCCGATTGCCAAATTTCTAACATTGAACCAACATACACACATTCAAATTGAATTAACACTGGATAAACGCAGTATTCAGAGTGGAAATATGGTTGATATGAAGTTGATTTGATATTATGCCAACGTCGGTCCAAAGTCAGACTTTAACTGTTAGACCAGTGCTGGCCCGACGACCAAAAATGACGTTGCGCCAACGTCATATTCTGATGTTATGCTAACATACATGCATGACGTTTTTACCAAACATTTGGCCAACGCAGCATTCAAAGTGGTATCATGGTTGGTATAATGTCGGTTTGACATTGAACCAACGTCGGTTCAACGTCAGGCTTTCATTGTTGGGCCAATGTTGGCCCGATGGCCACAATGACGTCTGTGCGACGTCATATTTCTTACATTGAACCAACATACATACATTCAAATTGAATTAAAATTGGATAAAACGCAGTATTCAAAGTGGTATCATGGTTGATATTATGTTGATTTGATATTGTGCCAACGTCATTCCAACGTCCGATTTTATCACTGTGTGACCAGTGTTGTGGCCCGACGACCAAAATGACGTTGAGCCAATGTCATATTCTGATGTTGTGCCAACATACACGCATGACATTTTACCTACATTGGGCCAACGCAGCATTTCAAATTGGTAACATGGTTGGTATAATGTCGGTCTGACATTGAATCAATGTCGGTCCAACGTCAGGCTTTCATTGTTGAGGCCAAAATTGACCCGGTGGCCAAAATGACGTCAGCGGCGACGTCAAATTTCTTAATGTTGTGCCAACACATACACACTTGTAAGCTGGATAGACATTGGACAAATGCTGCCCTTTTAGTATATAATGATGTTGGTTTGACATACCAACGTCACTCCAACGTCAGACTTTCACTGTTGGACCAGTGGTGGTCTGACGGCTAAAACGACGTTGACCCAACGTCATATTCTGATGTTGTGCCAACATACAGGCATGACGTTTGACCAACATCATTTCCATGTTGGCAAATGTTGGCCCGATGCCTTAGATTAGTTACAAAAGTAAGACAATTGGCCACAGTTGTTTCCAACGTAAGCATGCCGACTGCGACCATTGCCGACCATCGCCGATGTTGGCCCAAACGTAGGATAGCCAACCAATATCCATTTGGCATCAATGACAAAACACTTTATTACGATCGCTTTATTTTACTTTGGTTATTTTTTTTTTTTGATGTTTCAGTCATTCCAAACCCAATTTTCATCAAATAAACTTTGAATTCCTCTTAAAATGGTATGTTCTGCACTATATCATAAGTGTTTTCTTGGTATCTCACAAAAAGTTAAAAGCTCAGTCCTCATCTCCACCAATACTGCACCATCCCTTTAATGAAGAGGTGCGAACAAACGAATGTGGAATTTATTTAAAAGGCGATAATGTCACTAGGATACTTTCCAAAACATGACTGCGAAACGATGTCATTTCTTAGCATGAAAATGAACAAAAAACTTATAGTTCCACATGCAAATATGATGGACAATTCATTGTTCTGTTTGATTTTATCCTGTCTGCAATTAGGAGATGTTAACACTTCAAAGACATGGATTTTCAATAGGCAACATTAAACATTAAACAGATGGTGAGCAGATATGGAATAAAAGACACCTCTCTTCTCATTATCAGTGATGCGAGATAGACCGAGGATGTGAAAATGTCGGCCAGAGCTAAATTGAAGATGAAGATGTTGTGTTGCTTCCTAGCCTGATTACGACACAGGATAATGCAGAGAATTCCTCCATTGAGGGTTGTAGACACCAGAGCCACGGAGAGACTCCATAGATGGATTAAGGACCTAGCTGTTCGCTTTGGGATGCCACGTGGGTTCCATTTACGGAGACAGCAAGATGGCATGGATTAAACATTGTCTCTTTCAAGATATTTCGTCGTCTTTGAGCTCACGGACGATTTTTTTTTTTTTCACGTTGATCTAAAGAGTCGCTGTAGAAAAAAAAGAAGAGGAGTTGGATAGGTCTCATTTTATATCTAAAAGCCGTCCAAAAAAAAAAAGTCCTAAACCTTACCCTAGGCAATTCATTGAGATGGATTGAAATTGTTGAAGAAAAAACTAAGGTTTCAACCACCCATTTTCTTTTGTTTTGTATTTCATTTGAGCTCAGCAATGCCTAGGAACTATAAAAATATTTAAAATGCCTGTATAGAAACCCTAACATTTTAATAAGTTAATGGGAAAAAAAGCATAAGATGATAAACGCCTTGGATAGGTTGTCATTGTGTTGCCGCCATTTTTGTTTGTTTGATAAACAAGGTAAGGTAAAGCATATCATGTTTGTTCTTTATATTCTTCCGAGGATGAATTTCATATGACCATTTTTACAAATTGTCCGTAACCAATTCGTTCCACCAAATATCATCAAACTTACCTGACACTTTGTTGAGACTGCACAACATCGATGTATTCGCCACGCAGAGATACTTTCACTCCGTGTGACTCATAAGCAGTGTAGATGAGTGCAGCTTTCCAAGGAAAACAAGCCAGTAAGTTGCTCTTCAACTTATGAAAGATCGTTACGCAAGCTTTTAAGCAAGCTCATGTCCAGAGAGTTTGACCCATTCTGTGTGTGGTGACAGAGGTCTTTGCCAGTGAAGATCTTACAAGGATATTTTCTATTTTAAATGTTTTTTAAAAAACTGGGTTGTTACGTTAGCTCGTAGGAAGTGATGTAATGAGAGAAAGTAATCGAGGGAGGAAAAAGTATCATGGAGAGATAGACGGAGATTTATGAGTTTAAATGAAGTCAGCGTATAAACGTTCACGGGAGGTTATTAAAGTGCAAATATATATTGTATACGCTACAAAGGTGAAGATGGACAAGTTAATAAGCGACAGGATGACACAGCGAGAACGTGTTGCTTAGCAACGGTGAGGCACATCACTGGTCAACTGCAAATTTATTGTCTGCGTTTTTTCCAGCTGATTTAGGGTAAACTTGATGCGCTGAATCCAAAAATCACATTCGTTTTGCTCAATCAGGTCAAGTTTTTGAGCTACGGCCACATGTCGTTTTTTACATTTTGTTCACATTAACGCATGTGTGGAGCATTTTCGAAGAAGTCGGTGGGGGTAAAATGCCATTTTGATTAATTGTTTTGATTGGAAATGTTTATTTTAATGACAAAAAAGTATTCGGGTCCGATAGTTCTGGGTGATTATGTCGAAAAGGAATCAGTTTGTAGTCATAAAAAACATTGAAATCTTCCATCGCTCGCTCAACTACACTGAAGGAGAAGTATGAAGCGGTGAAGTATGTGCTGGAGAAAAATTGGTTGTGATCAGCAAAAGTGTTTTATTTGTGTTGACCTGAAAGTGGTGAACTTTTTGTGTTGGGACAACAGAGTGGCTTCACCAAGTACCCATGTTTTCTGTGCATGTGGGATAGTAAGGACCGTGCTCAGCATTACACGAAGAAGGACTGGCCTGTACGAGAGGAACTAGTGCCTGGCAAAGAAAGGAATGTCATCAACGACCCTCTTGTGGACCGAGACAGAATACTCTTCCCACCGCCGCACATCAAGTTCGGCTTAATCAAGCAGTTCACCAAGGCTCTGGACAAGAATGGTGACTGCTTCACTTACTTGTGCCAGGCTTTTCCAGGATTGTCCATGGAGAAAAAGAAAGCTGGCATCTTTGATGGTCCTCAGATCCGTCAGCTCATCAGAGATCCAGAGTTCGAAAAACTCAATGAATGAAGTGGAAACTGGAACCTTGGAAAGCATAACATTTGTTCTGGTAGTGAAGAACTTTCTTGGCAACATTAAAGCCAGAAACTACGCAGAACTTGTCAACAACATGCTGACTGCTTTCAGAAACCTTGGCTGCAACATCAACATCAAGATGCACTACCTATTTTCACATATGGACCTGTTTCCTGAGAACCTGGGTTCAATGAGTGACGAGCAGGGAGAGAGATTCCATCAGGACATGAAAGAGATGTAGACCAGGTATCAGGGTCGCTGGGACGCAGTCATGATGGCTGACTAATGTTGGACTCTGAAGAGAGACCTCCCTGATGCTGAGCACTCCAGGAGTTCGAAGAAATGGAAGTTCAAGCCCTGAAGTTTGAACAATGGTGAAGCAACATGCAATTTACGCGCACTTACCTTTATCAATGCCCACCAATTCAGTTTACAGTGGAAACACATTTGTGGGATAGTGTGATAAGGGAAATGTATAACTGTATATGAAGAGTTTGTTCGCAAAAAACCGATTAGTCCATTTTTGAAGATTTTGAAGTACGGTCTTTGTCATAAAAGTACAAAAATAATACCTTTTAAATGATATATATATATATATATATATTTGTCACTACAAATAAAAGGTACATTTTTTGAAGTTATGGTCAAAAGAAGCAAAAAATTGTATCATTATTCTCTTTATTTTTCTTGACCTTTAATAGCAAATTATCTCCATTTGGCAAATATGAACTTATCGGTTTTTTGCGAACAAATTCTTCTTAAATAACTAGGTAGGTATGGCAATATAGCAATTTGGAAAAAGAGGAAAGTAACCGTTATACAGAAAAAATTCCACTGGTTGTATCAATGCAAAAAAAAAAAAAAAAAAAAAAAGTATTGTTGCATTCATGGAAGGGAAAAAAGCACGCGAATATATATATATATATAATATATATAATATACATATATAGTGAAAACTTTGAGCAAAGAAATATACATATATGTATGATATAAGTTATGTATTCACAGACGAAAACAGTTGTCCTGCAATGGGGAATTTGTTGAAGAGAGAGTCACCGGTGTACGAAAGGGAATGTGTTCTTTTATAATCTATATATATATTAATATATAATATATATATATTCGGTATCTTTCGGGTAAAGTATTCATAGAGTGCTATTTTGAGAATATCGAGTTTTTGTTGTATTTTGGCTGAATAAGATATGATTAAATTATTTAAATGAATAAGTACCAGAATATAAAGCATATTTTTAAGGTGATTATGCAATATTGTAGATTGATTCTTTCTTCATTAGAGTGGCTAGTTTCATGCGGTAAACAGGGAGCACTGAGGTGTATAACAATCAATCATTGTTCTTCTGCATCCTTTGTAACTTTTGCACATCAGTTTTAGAACAACTTCCCGCACAGTAATAATAAATATGGTAATATAAAAAGCAAACAATGAATAAATCAATATATTTGGGGGTAATACGTGACCCGCTACAAAAAAAAAGACCAAAAAGTCGCTGACGGCTGAGCCAAGAAAATCAAGTTTGAAGTCAGATCATGAAAATCGATCGAAACTATTCAATTTCTGTCATTGGCATAATGCTGTAGTCTAATGTCTCGTCTGTCATCTGCCGAAAGTTCGAAGCTTAATGATTAATGTTCTGAAAAACCTTGTCCACACTCTTCACTTTCAACTCTAATAACTTTTGAAAGGATAGTGCTACTGCTTTGAAAGTTGGCATTAATTATGGACAGAATGTGTTAATGAGTCATGCTTAATTTCAGTTTAATCTGATAATCCCTTCATTCTTGTTACTCCAGTGGTTAACTTCCTGTTTTTTGTCCCATTCATCGCACAGCCAGCACGGTTTGGTAAAGATTAAGCGCTTGAATAGACACTGTACTTCAGAGCCTCTTTTCTCAACTCACACTTTTTCTGAGATTGTGCTTTCTTTCCAATATTTAGATAGGTTTGGAGAGTCCATTTGATTTGAGTTATACATCATTTTAAAGCTTAAAGTCTGCTCTTTCAGAATATGGTCTTAACTAAAAATTCATGTCTGGCGACTTTTTGTTTGTTTTGAGGTGCACTGTCACAAATAGACTCCGCCCCTAGCAACGACGAAGTGATCTTATTGGTCAGTGAGTGGTACTCTGTTACTGATTGGTCGTGCGTAGACCTGTGGTGCTGAGCTTGAATGAACATCGCGAAGGTGGTATGAGCAGATCTCCTATCGTCAAGAGGTGTCTGTCTTACCTCCCCTTGATCACGATTGCGTCAGTAAGAACACATTGAAGGCGGTTTTCTCTAAAACGCTGGTGTTCTAGACCACTCGAATTATAAGTGTCATAAAATAATCAACATCTTCGCATCCGAGTACTTTTTAGGAGTCGTGTGAATTGTTCTTATTTTCAATTTACATTTACCATACTCCAGTGTGATATTCAGAGACTAGAAGTTGATTTTATTGGAGATTTCTCTAGGTTTCTGTGATAGAAAAAAAAAGGACAACAATTAGAAAGATAAAGCGAAGCAAAAACAAATCCTTTCGATTCTTCTTTACAAGCTAAACGTGCTGGCATTTAACGAAGAAACTGTTGCCCTTGTCAACTTCTCGCGCTCATGAAGTGGTAATGAGTGTCTGGCGCCTATCAAGACGGACGTGACTGGACGATATGGAATACCAAAATATGTTTGTCGTGAAGGCATGCGAACTTACATTATTGAAACAGACCTTAGATTACGTGAGGCAGCTTACGGCGTCAAATGCCTTTTAGGTACTGTTTCAGTGATCAGTGGAAAAAAAAGCGTTGATGAGGGCAGTTGGCTCTTAGGTTGGTTTCCTCACCGACAACAAAAATAAAGAATAAACAAACAAACAAACAATAACACTATTATCTTCTGCCTCAAACGGCATCTTAGCTAATGAATGCAGTAAGCTAGAATACTGGTGTCAGATAGGAAGGGCTATGCAAATCGTATCCATAGATCAACCACGTACTCTCTAAAAAATCGATTGAAAATTTTCACTCTAAAAAGAGTGAATACAAAAAAGAGTGAATTTCGAGTGAAATTGGAGTGAATTTTGAGTGAAAATGCTCATTTTCACTCATTTCGGAGTGACGTCAGGGATCACTCGAAGATTTTGGAGTGATCCCTGACGTCACTCCAAAATGAGTGAAAATGAACATTTTCACTCAAAATTCACTCCAATTTCACTCGAAATTCACTCTTTTTTTGTATTCACTCTTTTAAGAGTGAATATTTTCACTCGATTTTTTTTAGAGAGTAACCGTAATAATCAGCAGAATAAAAATGTTTACTGGACACCGCTTTTCCTCTAATTCATTTCCTTTGTATTTACCAACAATGATGACATATTTGAAAATGAGAAATATGAAATATATATATATAGAAAAAATATATATATTTCAATTTGATATTGCTTATGTTTAAAAAGAAAGCTGGCAAACATGAGCATAATAGACATATTTTGAGCCTTGATTTGACATATTCAAAAATGAGCAAAGTTACACTTTCTTTTTAATATTATCCAAATATCAATGTGTGTGTGTGCGTGTGTGTGTGTGTGAGTGTGAAATGATTATTACTGTCAAATATACGTATATTTCTACTGTCATGTTCATCGAAATTTTAAAGTTCGTCATACCTTACTATTGCAATTGATGTATCCAAAAATATCGAGTCATTGATTTGGCGTATTCCAGATGGTAATTATTTACAGTTACTATTGAATATTAGTGAAAACAGTGCCGGTAATGGAAAGAGAACATTTCAATGTAATAACCAGCACGATTTCAGAAACTCCAGAGGCAAACCACTAGCTGTGAACAATACGGAATGAACTTGAGATAAGGAGGGGGAAGGGAATGTGCCACCATTACTGATTATAATTGCCATAAATGCCGTGTCAAAGTTTAAAACTGTTAAGGATTTGCCACGCCAGTCGCAGTGCAGATGAGAAACCTACCCTGGGTCGTAGCAAAACAGGGTGACAGCTATCCATAGAGCAAAAACACATTCAACAAGCTCATTCATATCTCACATGGTCATTGAAAATAAAGAGAAATAGATTATCGTAGAATATTGTATTGTTTTTAGGAGTGTATAATAGATGACAAGCTTTCATCGCATGAACACATCGGTGTAGTGTGCAATCGTACTGCCCAAGGTATTGGTATTTTTTATCATCTGAGGCATTTCCCTAGATATATTCTGATTATGTGATACCATACTTCATTCATTTCATCAATTATTGTAATGTGGTCTGGTCCAATGGAAAAGATTTTTGTACAAATGATTGATATTCAGTTTTGTTTGCGACCAAGTTATCTTTTGGTTACTTTGTTTCAGATTTCATGTGTAGGACACAACCGATCAGTATTTCCCTGTTCTTGTTTTTGTTTTTGTTTTTTTTATTCATGCTTCACAATACCAAATAGCATTTATGATTTTCGGTGTATATTGTACATCGCACAGTGGTGTATGTAATACCACATAAGGACTTTTTAGAGAAAGCGTTGGGTCATGGAGTCTCAGATTATTGAACGATGAAGATAAAGTTTTGAAATAATTCTTTTATTGTGTATCAAAGATGGTTTTGGGTATGTTGATGATACCTGGTATCGTATATTTGCTGTCTGACAGGGATTTTCTTCTTTTTTTTGGGGGGGGGGGGAGCGGAGGTTTCGGGTCATGGGATAGGGTTTGGGGGCTAGGAATATATGATTAATTAGTAATGCAGTTATATTTGTTGCTGTTTTGTTTAGAGATGTCCTCTGATAACAGGTTTGTTTGTTTGTTTGTTTTTTTATACTATTTTTTTACTTTTTTTATGGGGAGGGACGAAATGCCATTCGCCGCAATGATATTTCTAGTTTATATGTACAATAACACACCAGGTGTACATGCTCAATTTGAGATTTTTTTTTGTGTGTGTGTGTGTGGGTGTGGGTGTGTGTGTGTGTGTGTGTGTTTAACTACTCCCTGATGTGTTTCATTAAGTTGGTTGGAGAGGCCTAAGAGTCATAGTGATTTTGATTGTATCTTGTACCCTTGTATTTCATTTCTGTTATCTATTTTTCTGTTTTCACTTGTATTTTCTTGCATATTTCGAATATATGATAATAGTAATAATGATTCCCAATTTGGCTCAATGCGGTACACACAATTATCAGAAAAAAAAATGTTTGTCCCGTAAATTCACGTAATGGCACAGCGATTCAAAGGGAAGGAACGGTTTACTCTATCAAAATCACGCACTCATGAAGTGTTCATGAGAAGTTCCTGGCTGCTATCAGACCGGCTGTGAATGCAAAGTATATAAACACATATTTTGGTTGCAACGGCACGTAAGCATAAGGTAACAATGATTAAAAAAGAATAATTTTTGCTTTCTACAAGAACTCAGAAGCACCGAAAGTATTTACAGCATTGCTTATAGTTTTGCAAAGTGAAATAACGATCTACTCTATCAAAATCACGCGCTCATGAAGTGTTCATAAGAAGTTCCTGGCTACTCTCAGGCTGGCTATAAATGCAAAATATAAAAACACTCATCTTGGTCGCAACTGCCGCAAGCGTAAGTTAACAATGATAAAGAATACTTTTTGCTTTCTACAAGAACTCAGAAGCACGGAAAGTATTTACAGCCTTGCTTTGAGTTTTGTAATCAGTATAAAGGGAAGAAATCGCCGGTGACAGTAGTGAGCTCGAAGGTAGGGTCGCTCGCTGGAGGTATTCTCCGTCACAGCTGCTAACATGATGTTAGATGATAATTTTTGTTTGACTGAATACTAGGCTCTTAAACAAGGGAAGAGTACTATTTTAAATCACGGTGATGGACTATATTATAGCTCTGTATATTGTGAATTTCTGCAACGATATACTATTATTGCAAATATGATTGATATATATGATAATTCATATGTTTGACTATTAAAAGTGACATTCCTTTTCATCTTGTGTTCCCCACAGTTCCCCTTAAATTCATGTGCTTTTGATATGACTTTGGGCTATCTAAGTGCCTGCCACCTCGCCCCCTCCCCTCCAAAAAAGTTAAATAAATAAGCATCAGACGGAGATTTGATAGGATTCTATGTTTTAACGTGTTAGATAGCCCTAATTTGCTAATTTGTTTCCTTTTAAAAATCATTTTTTTTTTTTTTTTTTTTTAGTTTCAGGTTCCAGAAGTTCTGACTGCTCGTGTTGCAGAATATACAGAGTTACTCATCACCGGGATTGAGAATAGTACTCTTCCCTTGTTTAAGGACCAAGTATTCAGGCAAACAAAAAATGAGCATTAGTCATCTTCTACCCTTCTCAAAAGCTCATTTGGCTAAGTTTGATTAATCCATTTCGGAACATCTCCCTCCAGCAGGTTAGAGATTTGGTTTTATGTTAGGTTTACGTTTTGAATTTGTTGGTCTTTGTGTTCACTTTGTGTCAGGTTTTGATGGCAATGTTGACTGTCAAATGTTTTATTAAATAACACGTATGCACACTTTCTGAACTCGATAGGAAAGAACAGCTGTTCCATTATGCCAAGCCTGCTGTAAGGTTAGACCGTATACGGCCCGAATTCACGAAGGTGGTACAATTGTATGGATCACCAAGTGTCGCATGGCCTATTTCATTACCAAGTAAGTCATTTCGTCGACGAAATGACCATTTCATTGACGAAACATTAATCTCGTTAACGAAATGTTGACATTTCGTTACGAAATGGTCATTTTGTCGACTGATTTCGTAACGAAATAGGCCATGCGACACCTGGCGCTCCATAAAAATTGTCCATTGTTCAAAACATGGTTTCAATTGTATCATCTTCGTGAATTCGGGCCTATATGTTTGTGTTTACTGCATTCTTTTTTTGTTCTCGGTTAGAAAAAAAAACAAGAAGGAAAAACTTCAAAAACCTATACAAAGCAATGTACAATTCCTAGTTAGAATCCTCGTTTTTGTCCTATTACAAATAGCAGGAAAAAATACCCTGTCTTTCATATTCATAAAATGAGATGAGTATTTATAATTGCACATTTTGTTGGATTCTATGTAAATAGGACACTTTCCATGTCTTATACAATTTATAAAATGAGATGAGTATTTAGAACTGCAAATTTTGTTGGATTCTATGTGAATAGGACGCTTTCCATTGTTTACATCATCTACCATAGATCAGTGCGGTTTAAAACAGAGAAATATTTCTTACAATATTAATGCGTTTGAATTTACAGTGTGCCTTCGAATCTTACGGAAGCAGTCCCACCATGAGAGCGACAATTTATCTGGTGATTGTCAGCATTGCCGGTGAGTTTCTGACATTACCTCACCACAGTCCATTTGTTAAAATTAAATCTTTTAATTCTCAAAATGAGCACGTCCCCTTCTCACCTAAACACAGCATAGGCCAGGCCATCAAAAAGGAAATTCAAATCAAGTTCATGGATTATATTGATATATTTCGATTACGTAAATATGCGAGACCTTTGCGTAACGCCAAAAGACATCCACCAATGAATGCTCATGCATGAATGGCTTTGAATTAAAAACTGTTAGAGAAAGAACTGCCACAATATTGTTTGAGAACATTGGAGAATTGTAGGACTACCTATCTACTGATTAGAGTGACTAGAAAACTTCTGAGCTATAACACATTTCTATATTTTTTTTTTTTACTTTCCCCCATATTTCTTGGCTCGACTTGTCTGTGCTAATTATTACCTAACTTATGTACACACATGAATTCCCAGCTAACATTTGGACTTTTTCTGAACGTTCTTTAAACGTTCCAAGTTCGTTATTTGGACGTTTTGTTAAAACGTTCAGAACGTCTTTTTGTGGAAGGTTTTCGACGTATTTTAAACGTTTGAAATGGATTTAAGAAAAACTTTTTTTAACGTTTAAAGAACCAATATGAAAAACCTTTTGGACGACATAGACTTCAGTAAAACCTTTTAAGAATATTCAAAACCTTTTGTGGACGTTCTGCGGACCTCTAGAAAACCTTTGAAAACCGTTTAAAGCGTTCAAAAAGTCCTTTCAAGTACGTGTAAGAAAGTCATATGACCTGTTCCAGACTGGAGCGTCCAGAAAACCTTTTAAGAACATTTTTTTTCTTTTTAAATTGGGGATTTTAATCCAAATCCAATATAATTCTATCCTAACATGTCCCTAATGTCCTACCACCTACACCTATACTACATCATATTCCAATTGATGAATCTGTATGACATCATTTTATATACCAGCAAAATGTTGTTATGCATGAAGACATGGTTGCAATACTAAAGTTTAATAAATCAAACACACCTTAATTAGGCCTATGAGTATACCACTTCATAACACAATTTGAAATTGTGAATAACTGAATGATAACGTAGGTACAACTTTTAACACAGAAAGTTTCCATCCAGCATAAATTTTGAGATTTCAGTGCCTTTTGTCTATTTCTGCTAGTTTACAAATCGTATATTTTCTTATTTGAATATTCATAGATAGGCATGAATATTCATGATAAAGAAACCAATAACGAGCACGTATAGCGGACCAACTAAATACATTTTTTTAAACGTTCTTTAAAGACGAAGTCGACGTAGCAGACCTAATAAAAACGTTCTGTGGACGTTTATAAAGACGAAGACGTAACAGACATGATAAAAACGCTGTGTAACGTCCACTGACGTTTTGAAAACTTTTTCCAAAAAAAAAAACAAACAAACACCTAAATGTTAGGTACAAACTTTGACGTTGTACACTTGTATGTACGTTTTAAAAACGTCCATTTTAAACGAAGACGTACAGATCGGATCTAAAAAAAAAAAAAAGTTTAGGAAACGTTCTGAAAACGTTATAAATGTGTTTGCTTTGTTGGTGTTAATAATGGTTACGTGTGAAGACACGGGCAGCTAGTATATTTACTTGTTACAGGGAAATGGTACATTAACTTCATACCGTCTAAATGCACGGCAAGAGTTTTGCAGCAAGTGTAATTTCATCTTAAAGCTTAATTCGATGACACGAAAGGGCCGTAGAGTATCATTATAATCTGTGCATTTGACTGTCTGTTTATATTCAACCTTCCATGAACAACATTTGACTCACAGTGGGTGTGCGGTATCTCCTTGCGGATTCTGCCTCATGCCACCCTGTAATCTGTGCAGACGGTAATGAGTGTGAACTTGAACCCGTTGTAACGCGCATGAATCGCCCGCCCTTTCGTGAACTCGTCTCTTGTCAGCCGAGACGGAAGAAACCCGCAGGTACCACTAACACAACATAGTTATGAAAAATGAAAGAACATGACAGACATGGCAGAACATAAACCGAACAGCATTTTACCCCTGTATGTGCCTGGTTTCGAATAATGAAATGATTATTCAGTGAAAATCATCTGATAATTTAGGACAAACCGGGAGTGTTTATAGTTTGTTCTTATGAACGGGTCCCTGTTTTGATGAAATGTCTGAAATAGCATTTACAAAAACTGATCTTAATCACTTAAACGAGAATAGGAAATGATTAAAATACAGCAGATGGAATCAAGTGGATTTTTCTCCAAAGACTGTCGACACGTAATCGACGTTTACGATTTCCCTTGAAAGCAAACCTGTTCTGGTATAAAGAAGGAGTTATATAGGAAGAGATATTGTATGAAGAGCGACTTGTATACAGGTACATTATCCCTTATATAACTATCATTGTATGTGTGAGTTCGCTCTGCATTTGGACGCGGATGGATATAAGTATGGGCAGACGTCTGCAAGTACTGCGTACGCAAACGCGACGCGAGTTCTTATAATGTGGGGGCATCTCAAACCTATTTCTTTCTGTAAAGTAATAAATTTAGTAATGCATTTGAATACATTTAAATGTCAGTAAGTGATCGATTGTGTAGACATTATGCTTTATTGTTCCACTCTGCATGAATATTATTTTGAGCTGCGATGGCAATTATTTATTTTATCATGTGGAGGCCTGGGTCTGTGAAAGAGAAGGAGCTGCAGGCTTTGAAGAGACTATCTGGGAGAAATAAAGCTGTGATAATAATAATGATAATTGTTATGGTGATAATAATTATGATAATGATAATAATAATACTAATCTAATTAATAAAGAGGTTATGATTATGATAATGATGATGATGATGATTACTATAATTATCATTATTACTTTTATAACTACATGTATTAATACGATGGTAATGATAACAAAAGTCACTATTGATGCTAATAATGATAATGTATAAATTAATTCCTATTAGATCTTACGAAATAAAAACATATAATAAAATTTCCTATCTGTCCCGATACGGGCCATTTCCAGAGGCGACGAAAGGAGATAATATCTGCGGCATCCACCGCCACTACAAAACAAGATAAAACAAAACAAAATAAAGTTTACTTATCTGTGATAAACAGATTTAATGCGATATTCTTGTGTCTCCTCATATTTCATAACGCCTACAGAAGACATCATTGTAATTCTTGGTGATCACAATAACATTTATGTGGCGAATGGAACGAAAATGAATTTCACGATCAACAGATCATTTCGAGCGGAAGCCAATGATCTTACATACGATCGACAGGATCAAGTAGTCTATTGGACAACCACTGCAGGTCATATCCTTCGGGCTGGCATTCATGACGGAACGCCTGAAACGGTGTACACTAGTAAGTTCAAGTTTGGCTAGCGCAAGTATAGATGCGTTTATGTGGGCAAATGCAGAACCAATGAGAATAGTATATAGTATCCTCTTGTTGAAATGGATTAAGATAGTAGCCTAAAGGACAACCAGTGCACAGCATAATTTACGTACTTGAGTTACTAACGTGAAGCCTGAAACAATGTATTATCGTCAGTGTTCGAGTCTTGATTGATGTTTTGTGGTCGCAAGTAAAGAGTGAATCCGATACATGTATACAGGCAAATACGAAACTAACGGCAAAAGTCCCCTCTAAGGATATACGACTAAGCAACAATTAAAATTGAAAAAAAAAGGTCCAATTTGGGACCAAATTCAGTTTGACATGGGAAATTGTAGCTTGTGCATGGACTCATCTTGTGTATAAACCCTAATTACCCCCTGAAGTGCCCTGAAATAAATGAGTTAAATCTTATATGTGACCCTGCTCCTCAAAACAAACAAAAAGTCGCCAGACATGAATTTTTAGTTAAGACCATATTCTGAAAGAGCAGACTTTAAGCTTTAAAGTGGTGTATAACTGAAATCAAATAGACTCTCTTAAATATCTAAATATCTAAATATTGGAAAAAAAGCACAAACTCAGGAAGAGTGTGAACTGAGAAAAGAGGCTCTGAGGTACAGTGTCTATTCAAGCGCTTTAGCTTATCAAACCGTGCTGGCTGTGTGATGAATGGGACAAAAAAACAGGAAGTAAATCACCAGAGTAACAACAATGAAGGGATTATCAAATTGAACTGAAATTAAGCATGCCTCATTAACACATTCTGTCCATAATCAATGTCAACTTTCAAAGCAGTAGCACTATCCTTTCAAAAGTTATTAGAGTTGAAAGTGAAGAGTGTGGACTAGGTTTTTCAGAAATGAAAAAGGGATTCTAAAGACACACCTACTTACATTATTCTACCAAAAATGTTCGAGATAAACTGCTAAAAAAAACACACTTTCCTGCCCGTTTTATGATACCAAACTTTAGCATAATGTAAAAGAAGACCCGCTCTTTCAGAAAATATGAAAAGTCAAGTTCGTCTAGGTTGACCCATTTCACTTATTTTCAGTCCTCACACAAAATCAGCGTGTGCGACTTTATGTTCGTTTTGAGGCGCACGGTCACATATTAATGTTAGAATGAAGGACTTGGGTCATTCTAACATTCATATTATAGCGCCCTCTATCATCCTTCTCTTATCTCTAGAGCAGAAAATCTTGTACATGAATCAAAGAACGACCCAAGTCCATATGATACAAAGAACGACCCAAGTCCATCACACAAAATGGCGTCTCCACAATTAATGTAAATATTAATTGTCATAATAATATATGTTCTAATTTGTATATACAATGTTGCCTTCCCATCACAGTTAATTAGAACATTTTTGGAAAAATAAAAAAGATATGAAGTTTATTTTTAAGTTTACTCGAAATGGTCTTCCATGGACTTGGGTCGTTTTTATATTCATATACTCAATTGATTGGTTTTTGCGAGCAAGTTTGGTTGCGACCGATATCGCATTTATGTGTAAGCATATTATATGAAGATACAGAATTCAATTTAAATCTACTTGTGAGAAAACGTCTCAAAGCCGTTCTATTGCTTAAAGTTTAAACTAATAGTCATTAGAACCAAATACAGCATGGGGTGGAACCAAGCTTCATCCCATTAGTCAATGAAAAGCCGGAAACCGCCCGTATATTTTTATTTAATATCTTTATCCTTTTCCAACGACATTTTGTTTTGATCTGTAAAGAATACACAGTTATGTATTTTGAAAGAGGTCGAAGGTAAAAAAAAAGGATGTCTAACTTATTTCGGTGACACACAATTCTCTTTGTAAAGTTTTTCTAGGTTGTCATATAAAATAACTAATGATAGACACATATGAACATGCAGTGAGGAGCTATTTTTCATCGTTAAGGAAATGAGAGCAATAATTGCAGAACCTTCCGGGTAACCGTTGGTCATTATGTACAACAGGTCAGTTGCTAAAGGGTTAATGAACAAATGGGACGATTCAATGTCTTTATCTAATGTCGAATAATTTCTCTCTGTCTCTCTCTCTCTCTTTCTCTCTCTCTCTCCCTCTCACCAGATGATTTTTGTACTCGTCTTGCCCTTTCTGAGTCAAAGCGCGCTCTATTCGTAGTCGTCGTGACGTTAGTGAAAAACAGTGACATGGTCGTCGAAAGAGAATATGCAATCATTGTCGTTTCTCTTCCGAACTTCACGCTTTTGCAACGCCTTGCCAAGGGTGTTAAAAACGTACGAATTTCCATTGCAGTTGACAACGTGGAGAGGTGTGTATGTCTCTGTGTGTATGCGTGTGTAGTTTAGTCATTTTAATTACCTTAGCTCATTAAAGAAATATTTCTCAAGTTATAAGATTCCTGAAGCATTGTTAATACTGACATTGAGAGTTATCAAAGATGGTTCACATAACTTATTATCAGGTGTTTGAATAGGTACTGCAGCAGAAAGTGAAAAAAGAACCAGAAATGTGACTTAATATAAGGTTGAATTTTCACTGTCAAAGTCATTGAACTTTAGTGAAGGTATGGAATTGATATAAATTCAATCAAGATATGGAATAGCATTGTAGGTAAAAAAAAAACACCTTGTTGAGATACAATTTTATTGCAGATAACTTATGTTCTGGGGGAAAAAGGTGAGGAGCAATTACGTATGAATTTGATTTGAGTCAATATCCAGAGCAGATGTAAAAAACTTACACCATAATATAACATGACATTGCTAAAACCAGCTGAAGAGGTATAACTTATAAGAAGAGAAGGTTATATTCTCATTTACTGCTTTACAGGTATCTTTACTGGTCAGACCAGTATTTGATATATCGTGAAGCTATCGATAACACCTCGGCAGTGTGGTCAAGTGGGGCACCTCGGCAATTGGATTATACCGGACAGAGTCATAAATTTTACTCTAGTATCGACGTTTACGATGAAGGTATGAAATATCATTATCATGTCAGGAAAATAAGAAAAATATTCAATGCACGTTAGAAGTCGATCCTCCCAAAAGTTAAATGATTAGAGAAGCACTCTGAGAGCGCAGACCTCCGCCAAGCATGCAAATCATTTTCACCTCTGATCTTGTTCTTCAGTGATTTCCACCCATACGCACTGCATTGTGTGCTGAAAATTGCCTGATTTCCCAATATAGAAGCCTTTGTTACGTGATAAGCCCTCAGCTGCACGGCGCGCCTCACCCCAGCAGAAACTAGAGCACGCACTTTAGTGCGCGCAGGCAAACCTCATATACGCGCAGCCTGAACTCCCAAGTTCATTGACCCTACCTGCCAAAATGTCATAAATCCTTCATAAATTCCCCCAAAATTCTCGGATCACTGCCAAAAGTTAATCGTTTGGTACTTGTGGCATTCTCAACCTTTCCTGCAAGTTTCATCCCAATCCGTTCACTACTTTTTGAGTTATTTTGCACACAGACAAACTAACTAACTAACGAACTAACTAACGAACAAACCAATGGCAACGAAAACATAACATCCTCCCTTGGCGGAGGTGATAATAACAATGATTAACGACTACTCTTGTGGGAAGCAGCTAGAGGGAAACAAACGTCGACGAATGGTAATGAATATATAATGTCAAGGATACATACAACATTACATCCATTGAGAAACGAAATGAAGTTATGAATAAAATGGTTTTAAATAAGTTAATTGAATTCAGGTGTATGAATCCCCCCCCCCTCCAAAAAAAAAAAAAGAAATGTTATTGATCTTTTTTTATGTGGCAATGTTCTGGCCTTTCCCGACGTCATTTCATTTTTCACGAAAACCTCATATATCTTTTCGAGTAGATCATTATGTTGTTTTTTGTTTGTTTTTAACGGCATTCATTTATGGACATTGATTAATATTGAAGGTGAATTTGTGACAATTTATTGTTAGTATTAATTTACCTTATTATTTGTTTAAAGAAATTACTACACGACAGAATATACATTTTAATTCACGCATAATATGATGAATTCCTGGGATAGAAATAATTGCTAAGGAAGGTTAATTTTGGCTACAAATACTTATTGCCAGTTCTTATTTCACTTGACAATATGATACGCTTTAATACCTCTTCCAAGGATTTTCTTTTTGATAGGATCTGGCAAGCCGAAAACCCATATTATCATACAAAGGAACTTTCAACAAGTATAATATCTCGTGAATGTTTATCTATGTATACGATATTTCGATGTTTCGAACTTCGATCAATGCGTGTGAAATCCCTGCCTCTGAAATGTTACCTCTAACTTTGTTCCTATACCGCCGATTTTTTTTTTCAATAGTATTCTTTTTTTACGTATACAGTGTAACTGGAGATGATACATGAAGTTCAAGTCCAATTTCAAATTGAATTCGTATTCCGCAGTAACATAGTAGTTTTACAAGTTCAAATCTTACTTCCTTTAGAGACTGAATTCAATGCATGTTTATTTGTACAGTGTAAACAAGGATAATCTGCAGGTCACTCGGGCATAGAGCATTGGCAACACTGAAGAGACTAGTGGAGAGGCTATTATAATTCTTTGTGTGTGTGTGTGTGTGTGTGTATGTAGGTGTGCTTTGGTCATTATTGATCAAAACCATATACGTTATCAATGCAATGCATTGTGTAAAAAACAAAAACAATATATATGTATATATATATATATATATGAAGAGTTTGTTTGCAAAAACCGATAAGTGCATTTTTTTGAAGATTTTGAGTTACGGTCTCTGTCATAAAGTACAAAATAATACCTTTTAAATAATATATTGGTCACTACATATAAAGGTATATTTTTGAAGTTATGGTCAAAAGAAGCAAAACATTTTCTATTATTCTCTTAATTTTTCTTGACCTTTAGTCGCAAATATCTCCATTTCGCAAATATGGACTTATCGGTTTTTGCAAACAAACTCTTCATATATATATATACATGTATATAATTATGTAATGTTTGTTACGAATTTGCCCATATAATCACTTTAGAACGTAGTTCTATGTTTTATGATCAAGTGTATGCGATCACACGTGCGCGATCGCGAATGTTTGTAAACACCGCCGGTTACGTAATTTTAATGTTGAGTCAATAGTTTTGAACCGCAGCCCCACACACTTCTCCCAGGTTGAGTTCAATGTTGTGAATATATTAAGCTGGGCGTGCCTGATGGAATTTTCCATGTATGTGAGAATGCTTATGCTAAAAACTCCATTGGTCTCGTCAGTCGACATGGACAATCAGACTCCGGTTAGAGAGTACTGTTATAGCTTTCTCAACGTCCCGTCCCCGGTCTTGGGAGAAATTGCTTTCCCTAAGACAAGTATTCTGCGATCTGAGTTAAAGTGCTTAACAGCAGGATAATCCAGGAGATGCCAACCTGCCTCTAGCCCGTTTTCCTTCGACGACGACGGTGACAAAAAGTTTTCGTCGACTTAGCCAGGCGAACCACCAGGCGGTCTGGAGCCAACGCCCACCTGTGATTGCTACACGGCAACCAGTGGGAGCCACGTACACCGCGGTCGATCCAGGGTGTCGAGACTGTGTGAATTGCAATGCGCTTCCAGCGGCCAACGCCCCTCTGCCCGGCATAGTCGCGGAGCTGCAAGCTGACCTGAGATAGCATCGCCCGCTGATTCAGCGACGTCCCAGTGAATCGACGCGTTCTCCACGTGATAGCGTCTGGCGTTGCCTCCCCGTCACGTCGCAGATGAGTTGGGCCCCGACGTTGGTTTTCTTTAATTTTAGGGTAAAACCCTGGCCAGGTATTACATAATCTGTCTTTAAGTTGTTTTTCGTTGAAACGATCCCTTCTAACCTTGAATTGTCGGGGTTGATTTCGTTGTAATGTTTTAAACAAGAATTATTATTCCGGTTGGAAACTGATTGTTAAGCAAAGTCCTACTAAAGCTCCGAAGATTTGTTCATTTCAATTCACTGAGACCGCCTTGCATTCATTTGTGTAAACTTGACCGTAACAAATTGGGGGCTTGTCCGGGACGCCGAATTTCGCAAGCCTTGTATTACATTGTTCAAATTAAGTCTAAGTATGCTTGTTCTTGTTCTCTTGTTGTTTTAAAGTTGCAAAGTTTGCAGCAAGTTTATATTGGTTTGTTAAGTATTGTATATACTGAACCATATCTAGGGAAATTTCAGTGCAGAATTTTGTGGACGGTAATGTTTCTCTGCCAAAGATTAAACAGTTGAGAAAGGCTGAATTGAAAGAGGTGGCGACCTATGTATTGAACTAGACCCAAAACTTCGTAAAGATGAGTTGATTGATGCTTTAGCAAAGCATTTCATGCTTGTTCATGTTGACGAAGCTCACACAAAGGCTGATGTTAGTCTAGAATTAGCACGCATTGAGTTAGAGAAGCTGAGGTTGGAAACGCAATCCAAACAGCTGGAACTGTGCAAAGTCGAAATTGATCTAGAATCTAGGCAGCGTCAGACATATTTTGATGTAGCTAAGAATACTAGAATTGTGCCGAAATTTCATGAAGACGAAGTGGACTCGTTCTTCAGTGCATTTGAGAAGATAGCCAAGCGACTTGATTGTCCCACTGAGTATTTGACTGTTACAGCGCTTCCGTGAAGCGAGAAAGAAACCCGGTCAGACGTATGTAGAGTTAGCGCGTGAAAAGAGTGCAAGTTTTGATCGGTGGATTTCTTCTCTTAAAGTCACACACACGCATGATTCTCTTAGAGAGGTCATGAAACTTGAGTCGTTTAAGGACTCTCTCCCGAGTCATGTTAGGGCTCATATTGAAGAACAGAAGGGTCTTGACTTGCGTAATGCTGCAATAGCAGCTGACGAATTTGACTTGCTGCCACAGAAAGGCGCAAGCGGTGGCTTTGCTTCCAAGTGGAAACGCGCTGATGGGTGTGCGTATCCAGCAAAGCCCAATAGGAATTTGGGGAAAGGCTTACAGTCCCAACCAATGAGCAAACCGGATAGTTCGAGTAATTCGGATAGCTCGGTTATGAAGTTGGACAGGCAAGATTCTAGGCCGGATGATAATCCGGATCGTGTTCACATGTCATTATTGTTCCAAGAAGGGACATGTTAAGATACAGTGTTGGAAGCTACAAAAGGATGGTAAAAGACAGGGTGCTAAACCTGTACTCGCTATTGTAGGAGAACGAACTGATGCTGCTGTTTTGGGGGCATGACCGTCTTGAAAAAGTGCATAGAACTACTTACCCTGAAAGTGTAGATAACATGTCTGAGTGTTACCGTGGCTTCATGTCAAAGGGTGAGGTTTCTTGGCAGTCGGGTGACGGTACAGTGCAGTCGGTGAGAATCCTGCGGGACACCGAGACAGCTCAGTCTCTCCTTGTAGGTGATGTGAATAAATTGCCTGCTGATGGTTCATCTTGTGCTAGTGCACTGATACAGGGTATTGATGGAAGCTACGTTTCTGTACCTTTGTATAGGATACACTTGAAGAGTGACTTGGTCACTGGAGTAGTTACGGTTGGTGTGGTTCCTGGTCTGCCCATGGATAGGGTTGATTTGTTGATGGGGAACGATTTGGCTGGGAGAAAGGTTTCAGTCTCACCAGTTGTGTCAAGTGATCCGGTTGTTGAACCTGAAACTGAGAAGTTGCGAGAAGAATTCCTGGATATATTTCCTGTTTGTGTGGTGACAAGGTCACAATTAGGTCAGGCGAAACAAGACATGGCAGATGATTTTCGGTCTGTACATGACTCTGTTCGGTTGGCAGAAGCGTTTTCTGCTAAATTCGATGATGTTTCTGCTCAGTCTAGTAATGACAAGTGTTGTCGTTCTTCCCTGATTGCAGCGCAGCAAAAAGATCCAACACTTGAACGTTTGCTTCTTACTACTGTTTCCGAGAATGAAGCTTCTAGTATTCCATAGTGCTTCCGCTGGAGATCCGGTGTGTTGATGAGAAAGGGGCGCCCCCCTGATAGGCCGGGCAGTGAGAGTCGGTCAGTGGTACAGCAAATAGTGTTACCAGTGAATTATCGTAGGGAGATACATTGTACAGAGAGTTGCTCATGAAATTCCTATGGGAGGTCACGTTAGTATTAGGAAAACTCAAGCAGGAGTGTAGTTTGTCGTTGAAGCAAAAAGTAAAAAGGGAATGTTCATTTTTAGTGTACACGTCTCAAGTTTAGGACACATGGTTAGTTTTGTTCCGGCCATTTTCTATTTTTTTGTGAGTGGAAAAAAAGAAGGGATATCTGAAATCATAAGAAACTTTGGTTATATTAAATCTTATGCTCGAAGGATTGAAATTAATTTGAAAGAATGGACAAACAGGGTTGAAATGTTTGTTTTTTTATGGAAGGATATGATATCATCAAAAGTATCTTGTATTAAGGGAAACATAGAATGGCTCCTTCTGAAATTAAGGTGTTTCCAGTTTACAGTAATTACTCCACAAACTGTTACCGGTACTTGTATGGAAACATTATGTGCAAACATAATAGAATATTTACGATATAGGTCTGTCACAACACAGACAGAATGTTAAATCTATAGCAAAGTGAAGAGATAATGTCGTGAAACACATGCGATAATGTTCCCGTGTTATCATAATCCGGACTGGTCAAATAATGTATGTTTTGTGTGCATTCAAGCCATGATATTGCGAGTGGTGATACCCTAAGAAGTGCAGCTAAAAAAGCCGATGTATGAAATTAAGTGTTACAAATTATGCAGGATAATGTAGTTGAAAGTTGTAATGTGTTTTGATATATAACGAAAATATTACTTCAGAGTAATATTTTCTCACTTAGGGGTGGGGGTGTTACGAATTGGCCCATATAACCACTTTAGAATATAGTTCTTTGTTTTATGATCATGTGTATGCGATCACACGTGCGCGATCGCGAATGTTTGTAAACACCGCCGGTTACGTAATTTTAATGTTGAGTCAATCGTTTTGAACCGCAGCCCCACACATTTCGCCCAGGTTGAGTTCTATGTTGTGAATATATTAAGCTGGGCGTGCCTGATGGAATTTTCCATGTAAGTGAGAATGCTTATGTTAAAAACTCCATTGGTCTCGTCAGTCGACATGGGCTGCGTTTATCAACTTTCCCCTGTTTAAACGACTTTCGAAAGCCCTTTCGATAGCCCTTTCGATAGCCCTTTCCATAGCCCTTTCGAAAGCCCTTCCCATAGCCCTTTCGAAAGCCCTGTCCACTCCCTGTACTATTAATGTGCCGCTTGTTTTCGTCGGCTGCGTTTATCAACTTTCCCCTGTTTAAACGGCTTTCCATAGCCCTTTCCATAGCCCTTTCCATAGCCCTTTCGAGAGCCCTTTCTAAAGCCCTGACTGCCTGTACTATTAATGTCCCGCTCGTTTTCTAAGAAGGGACGGCGAAAAGCAATTACCATCATAAAGACATATCTTCCTGTGAGAGTGACGAGTCATGATACAATGGCACATGTAGTCCATGGGCCAGGCCAGATATTGGTTCCATCTGAGGTGGCAAAACCTTTTTGGTGTCATTTTGTTTGTCGGGCATAGATATGCTTATCAAGCTATGATAGCATTTCCAAATGAGTAGCTTAGTCATAGTAAATGAATGTTTAACCAATTTGGCCTCGTTGTTATATCCCTATACTTCTGAATCGAAACTAACCGCTATACAAAGAAGAGCACTGTCTTCTGTATGTTCCATAGAGCTGTACAATGCAGCTCTATGGTATGTTCACAGGTGTTCTGTTGTAAACGCGGTGCGCTTAGTCTTTATTCAAGGCAGCGAAGGGAATATCCAAAGGTTATGATGTCCACAGCGCTTAGTCTTTATTCTAGACGGCAAAGGGAATGTCCAAAGCGTATGATACAGTGTATATCCTTTTATCTAAAAACAGCAACAACAAAAGCAATTCCTCATGAATTTTACCGTATCTTTCAATTATTTATTATTTTCCGGCGAAAAGGCTACGGTGAAAACGCTGATACCACGCCAATGTCGCTTTATTTCCCTCCAACAATATAAGATAATGCAAAAACAATGAACCGGTACACTACGATACATTGTAATGAATGATATTGTAAATGAACAGAGTGATTTTTGTTTAAAACTGATGTATTTGTTGATAGGGTAGTATAAAAAGAGTATAGATAATCCCTTTTATGAGGAACTTTAGATAAATTATGATAACGGTACATTGGTCTAGATAAAGACTAAGCGCACCGCGTGACAGCTGTGGACATCATAACCTTCTGGATATTCCCTTCCCTGCCTTGAATAAAGACTAAGCGCACCGCGTTTACAACAGAACACCTGTGGACATACAGAAGGCAGTGCTCTTCTTTGTATAGCGGTTTAGTTTCGATTCAGAAGTATAGGGACATAAAAACGAGACCAAATTGGTTAAAAATTCATTTATTATGACTAAGCTACTCATTTGGAAATGCTATCATAGCTTGATAAGCATATCTATGCCCGACAAACAAACTAACACCAAAAAGGTTGTGCCACCTCAGATGGTACCAACAACCCATTTTTCGGGTCTTGGCCCATGGACTAATGAATCAATTGTCTTCCTGTATGTGAGGCAGCTCCAGTTTAGCACATACTTCAAATATTTCTGAGTGGCGGCATGAGACATGGGATCAAAGGGAATGAGACTGTTGTTACTCTATTTCTCAAACCTTGTTGGTGAAAGAAACACCTCCTTGTTCCAAGCATATGCGTGCATTACACACAGCTGTATGTATACACCTGTGTACACGTACTCGTGTGCACTTTACGTGGCGCGCGTCTTTTCAGAAACCGGAAACGCATGGTTGCGTAACCGCAGTAGGGCGACCTAAAGGGCTTTCAAAACAGCTTTGCGTTTATCAACTTCGAAAGGCTTTTATAAACAGATTTCTGATAACCTGTTTAGGAAACCTGTTTGGATCGCCACAAATTTGGGGCTTTCGAAAAGGCTTTCCTAAAGGGCTTTCAAAACAGCTTTGCGTTTATCAACTCGTGAAAATTCCTTGAAAGCTGTTTGGATAACCTGTTTCTGCCGAGAAAGGAGAGTTGATAAACGCACCCTTTCGTAAAAGGCTTTCCAACAGGGCTATCAAAACAGCTTTCCGTTTATCAACTCGTAAAAATTCCTTGAAAGCTGTTTGGATAACCTGTTTTTGCCGAGAAAAGGAGTTGATAAACGCAGCCATGGACAATCAGACTCCGGTTAGAGAAGACTGTAATAGCTTTCTCAACGTCCTGTCCACGGTCTTGGGAGAAATTGCTTTCCCTAAGACAAGTATTCTGTGAACTGAGTTAAAGTGCTAAAAAAAAACCTCACACCTGAGCGAATGTAGGGGGACGAAGGGGGACGAATGGACGAATTCAACGATTTCAAATAAAATTGCCCTCAAATCATCCGATTATAAACTACAGTCAACTATGGCTGCGTTTATCAACTCCTTTTCTCGGCAGAAACAGGTTATCCAAACAGCTTTTAAGGAATTTTTACGACTTGATAAACGCAAAGCTGTTTTGAAAGCCCTTTAGGGAAGCCTTTTACGAAAGGGTGCGTTTATCAACTCTCCTTTCTCGGCAGAAACAGGTTATCCAAATAGCTTTCAAGGAATTTTCACGAGTTGATAAACGCAAAGCTGTTTTGAAAGCCCTTTAGGAAAGCCTTTTACGAAAGGGTGCGTTTATCAACTGTCCTTTCTCGGCAGAAACAGGTTATCCAAACAGCTTTCAAGGAATTTTCACGAGTTGATAAACGCAAAGCTGTTTTGAAAGCCCTTTATAGGAAAGCCTTTTCGAAAGCCCCAAATTTGTGACGATCCAAACAGGTTTCCTAAGCAGGTTATCAGAAACCTGTTTGTAAAAGCCTTTCGAAGTTGATAAACGCAAAGCTCTTTTGAAAGCCCTTTAGGTCGCCCTACTGCGGTTACGCAACCATGCGTTTCCGGTTTCTGAAAAGACGCGCGCCACGTGTACACAGGTGTATACATACAGCTGTGTGTAATGCACGCATATGCTTGGAACAAGGAGGTGTTTCTTTCACCAACAAGGTTTGAGAAATAGAGTAACAACAGTCTCATTCCCTTTGATCCCATGTCTCATGCCGCCACTCAGAAATATTTGAAGTATGTGCTAAACTGGAGCGCTTCACAGATAGGAAGACAATTGATTCATGTGGCATTGTATCATGACTCGTCACTCTCAAAGGAAGATATGTCTTTATGATGGTAATTGCTTTTCGCCGTCCCTTCCTAGAAAACTAGCGGCACATTAAGAGTACAGGCAATCAGGGCTTTGGAAAGGGCTCTCGAAAGGGCTATCGAAAGGGCTATCGAAAGCCGTTTAAACAGGGGAAAGTTGATAAACGCAGCCGACGAAAACAAGCGGCACATTAATAGTACAGGGAGTGGACAGGGCTTTCGAAAGGGCTATGGAAAGGGCTTTCGAAAGGGCTATGGAAAGGGCTATCGAAAGGGCTATCGAAGGGGCTTTCGAAAGTCGTTTAAACAGGGGAAAGTTGATAAACGCAGCCTATGATTAACGAACGGTAAGCGAAGGATAAATATGACATGCGAAGGATAACGATTATTCGGTTCACTTCTTTGAGTAAATTGCGGCCGAAGGCGAGCGAAGGGTTGATATGACCTGATAAGACGAACGAACAATGACCAATGGTTTGATATGGCGTGCGATTGGAAACGAAGACGAAAGAATAGATCAGGCGTTCTCGTACGTGTGTGTGCGCTCCTCGGGGAGTATAAAAGCGACCATGTCCGTCCAGATTTCAGTGCGGCCAGAGAAATCATCCACGCAACATGAAAGGAAGAGGCAAAGGCATTATAATGAAACAAATCAATCAATTTCAGATTTTTGCTTCTACACAAAAGGTCATTTGTGTGAAATAAATATCCAACATTATTAATTATTCTTAAAGCACGTCTTTGAAGAAGAAAAATGTATCGAGCAAAAACTGAGATGAATTGCCCAATTGCTATCATTTTAGTAAAAAAATGAATATTGAAATAATAACAATGGAGGTGAGGTGATAACAAATCTGACGTACCCCTAAATTGACTCGACCTACCCCCTTTCCAATATTGTATCATACCTACCACCAACATCGCACCAGACAAATTTGTAGTCACTGTTCACTATAGCCAACAGGATTATACTAAAAAAGCCCTTGTAGTTGCAGTATAACGAGCCAGACAGTTCTGGAGGCTTTCAGCGTGTAAGCATTCTCTTTTTTTCCCCTTTCTCTCTCACCATTCTTTCCGTCTTTTCTGTCAAGTCATGTCATGTCTTTTGTATTTCTTCTGTCTTGTTCCAATCTATCGTAAATTATATCTGTGATAAGTATTTGTAAATAAGTAATTCATAAGTTTGTTCATTTTTTGAGTGGTTCACAACATACAAGCTTGCTTTTTAGTGGACCTCTCAGTTCTCTCTTTCTCAACTGAAGCATAACCTTGTACTTTTTTGTCAGCATAACTTTGTACTTTTTTGCCAGTATGCATTCGCTTGTTTATCTGTATCATTTATCTTTTACATAGTCGAATGTTTATGTTTATGATGTAATTCCAAATGTATTATGCGTTAGAAGAATAGGTATTGGTATATAGATAGACTGGCGTATAGATAGAGTTGGGGGCTTAATCCCTTGCTCTGGGGGGAAGTCGTAAAAAGAGATGAGGGTATGAATGGGGTGCGATATGAAAATATGATGGTAGTGAAAGGGGAAAAATATAAGGGTAATGGAGTTACGTGTCAGGTGTATGAGAAAGAGTTGATGGTAGTGAATGTTGGTAAATGGTGAAATTATGGTGGTATTTTATGGGTCAAGTTGAAGTTTGACAGACTTGTTCACATGATTTATAACGTGTTGTGTGAAAGGTTGGAGAGCATCGACTGGTGTGATTTTTTTGGAGCAAGGATATATGTGAAGAATGATGGTAGTTACGTTCAAAGATTGGGATTAATTATGATGGTGGGGTAAAGCTGTGGTAGAAAGTGTATAAATAACTTGACAGCGAGGAGGGAGAAAGTATCGGAGCTACATGCGTTGATGCTGGATAGACGCAATAATTTTGACAGCGAGAATTGGAGTTTTCATTGGTGCTAGCAGACAGCTGCGATCAGATATTTAGCAGATCATGGTGTTTGGAGGCTTTGTTTTGACATCATGATATCAACGGCTGAATTAGTGAAAGCGCTTAACGCTTGTACTACATTGGAAGGATTGAGTGTACTTCGAGAAGTGTTGAACGATTATTTAACAACCGAACAGCATGTATTGTTGTTTGAGAGAATGACGACAATATTGTTGTCAGTTCCTGAGAATGAGGAGAATGCTGGTGATGATACAGAGGACAACATTGCAGATTTTGAAGTGGAGGGTGAGTTTATCGTAGTTTTATGAATATATTTTTTCAATTATTATTACATGTGATATTGAGAAGATTATTAGGTTATGTTGATGAATGGTGTAGTATGTAATGAAAACAGTTCTATTATAGTTGTTGTTGTTGTTGTTTTTTTTTTTTTTGTGTGTGTGTGTGTGTGTGTGTGTGTAAATGATGAGGTCCTGAATGTGGTGCTATACTACGTTAAAACTGAAAGTATGTTATATAGGGGATAAACTAATATGATTATTTATCAATTTATTCATTTATAATTGTAGATCTTTTTGGCGCATCTCTGTATGACGGAGCGGGAGCAGATGTAGAAAGAGCTCAGCAGCAGCAGCAGCAGCAGCGGGTGGAGGATATTTCCGGTACATCTCGGGGATCCGGCGCAGCAACATCGCGGGACATTCCTAGCACATCGCGAGGTTTCAGCGCAGCAACATCATTAGATATGCCGAGTACATCGCAAGATATACCTAGTACATCGAGAGGTCATCTACATAATATGATGGGAGGAGGAGGTGAGAGGTGGGTCCCTGTCACCGACAAGGAAGATTTATCAGTGAGAGCGAGAACTCATACACCTAATCAGCAAGATATCGGTAATGTGTCGGAAGAAAGTCAAAATTTTTATCATGTGAGTAAGGTCAGTCATCGGAGGGTGAAAAAGTATAATGCAAATTTAACCGATTACACCGTATCATTTAATTCCGTGAATCAATTCGGTCCCATGATTGAAATGATTCCGAGGGTTAGGGATATGTTTGGTAATATAGTGGACGAGTTGTTAGTTGGGGTGAGGGAAAGGGATATGGTACGCATTGTATTTAATGCGCCGCAATTAGAAAGGCCAGTTCAGTTACCTTTTGTCAGGCGGGACCAGCTTGATCACGATATGTTGGCAGCTCGCATAGAAGCAGTGTTACAGTCGAATGAAGAAATTTCACTCGATGAAAACGTGGCCCTAAATGTATTACATATGGAAATGCCCGAAGGAGGTGGTCGTGCCAAGAGATACTTGGAAACAGCGCAGAGGTTGATTAAAAAGAGGTGTATTATTCAAATCATAGACCGGAGTAATGAAAAGATATGCTGCGCACGCGCTATAGTGACGGGGATAGCACGCATAGAGAGAGATCCAAACTGGAACTCTATCAGAATGAGTTACGGTAAACAAGAGGTTTATGCTCATAAGCTGCATGCGGCAGCTGGCGTTCCGATTGGGCCTTGCGGTATAGAGGAAATCAAACAATTTGAAAGTACACCGCAAATGCACAATTATCGGGTAGTAGTTGTGTCGAAAGAACACCTCAACCATATAATTTACGCGGGCCCAGAAGATCGTGAACATACGATATTTTTGTATAGTCATGACGAGCATTATGATTTAATCACCAAAATGAACGCATTTATGAATAAGGCTTATTTTTGTACAATATGCATGGTCGGGTATAACAGGAAGCTATCGCACAAGTGTGAATTTACGTGCAGTTTATGTAAGAGTCATGAATGTCCGTCGAACGGTCGAAATGATTGTTACGTACATTGCGAGAGATGTAACCGAAATTTCAAAAATGACACATGTTTGAAAAATCATTTCGAAAACGACGTTTGTGGAAACACGTATAAATGTAGGGAATGCGATACCGTATGCAGCGCAGCGTTACTAGAAAAGCACAAAAGGAGACATGTCTGTGGTGAGATTTTTTGTTGGCGTTGTAACGAATTCGACTGGCTCGATCATCAATGCTACATGAAAAAGTCCACCATTGCTGCCGTTTACGATAAGAATGGTAAACTGAAAGATGCAGCCGGTCCGAGCAAGTTTATATTTTTTGACTTTGAATGTACTCAAAACACTGGCGAACACGTACCAAATTATTGCATCGCGCAAAAGTCATGCAGCGAGTGTTGCGACTATACTTTTGAGAAGAAGTGTAAAATTTGCGGGGATGAAAAGCAAAAGGTGTTCAAAGGGGACAACGTGAGTGACGAGTTTTGCAAGTGGGTATTTGGGGATAAATCGAACGAGAATTCTACGGTCATAGCGCACAATTTCAAAAGCTACGACGGGATATTTATTCAGAAGTATCTGTATGAAAACTGCATAGTGCCCAATCTCATTCTCACCGGCGGAAAGATCATGTCGCTCTATGTATGTTTTAATAACATTCGTTTTATCGACTCTCTCAATTTTTTGCCGATGCCTTTGGCAGCTATGCCAAACACATTCGGTCTGTCAGAACTGAAGAAGGGGTATTTTCCGCATTTCTTTAACACGAAAGAAAACGAGAAATACGTAGGTCCACTACCCCCGAAAGAAATGTATAATCCAAAAGGCATGAGTAGCAAAGCCCGGTCAGATTTTTTGGCTTGGTACGATAGTGAGGTTGCTTCCGGCAAGCAGTTTGTCATGGAAGATGAGATCTACTCTTATTGTCTCAGTGATGTAGATATCTTGCGTCGCTGTTGCATGCAATTTAGATCGTTATTTATTGACATTACTAGGAGAGATTTGGACGATATTGGAGTAGACCCCTTTACCAAATGCTTTACGATAGCTGCTGCTTGTCATTTGGTGTATAGACGCAATTTCATGCCTAAAAACACCATAGGTTTGCTCCCGCCCGAGGGTTATCGGCCACGAGATATTCAGTCGCGAAGCGCCATGGAGTGGCTTCAGTATGTCGAGAAAACGGAAAACATACATATTAGGCATGCGCGAAACCAAGGTGAGATGAGAATTGGGAAGTATAAAGTCGATGGGTATTGCAAGGAAAAAAAGATTATTTTTGAATACAACGGATGTTTTTATCACGGTTGCCCCGTTTGCTACGATCCCAAGACGTTGAACACAAGGAGAGAAAACAGATTAATGATAGAGTTGTATTTGGAAACGTTGGCCAAGAAAAAATACATAGAGTCTCTGCTGCCTGATTTTACGTACATTACGATGTGGGAACACGAGTGGAAAACTATGAAAACAACCTTGCCACCGTCATTATCGATAGGAACGCCAACCCACGATTTAGATCCGAGGGAGGCCTTTTACGGCGGTCGCACGAATGCCACTCGCCTTTTTCACGAATGTGAAGAAGGTGAACGAATCAAATACGTAGACTTCACGTCGTTGTATCCGTTCATTAATAAATATGGGTCTTACCCAGTTGGGCATCCCAAAGTGATAACAGAAAACTTTTCGGATAATATATCCGATTACTACGGCTTGGTCAAATGCAAGATACTACCTCCGCAAAATCTTTTTCACCCCGTTTTACCCCTGAAAGTGAACAAGAAACTGATGTTTCCGCTCTTCAGCGCGTGCGCCAAATTACAGCAAACGGAACGATGTCATCATACTGAACAAGAGAGAGCGCTACACAGCACATGGGTCACTTTAGAAGTCGAAAAAGCCATCGAAAAGGGCTATAAAATTCAGACAATTGAAGCCGTCTGGCATTTTAACGTAGAAAGTAAATTTGACCCATCCCTGAATTGCGACGAATTGGGCGATTTAGGCACCAACGGCTTATTTAGCGCATACATCGACACTTTCTTAAAACTTAAGCAAGAAGCATCCGGTTGGCCTGAGTGGTGTGTCAATTTGCGCGACAAACGTAGGTACATAGAAGAGTATAAGAAACACGAGGGAATTCAGTTGGAATTTGATAAAGTTGAAAAAAACAAGGGGCTAAGATCGTTGAGTAAACTGCTACTTAACTCTCTGTGGGGGAGGTTTGGAATGAGAGCAAATTTACCCCAAATTAAAGTGATCACAGATGCTGGGGATTTGTACAAGATGATTACCAACGACGAATTTGAAATCAAAGACATCAATTTCATTAACGAACACATCGTAGAAGTGCGTTTTGTCAAGAGAAAAGATTTTGTTGAGTACAGCACCACCTCAAACTTGGTCATAGCGGCCTTTACATCGGCGCAAGCGCGTCTGAAACTCTTTGATGAGTTGGATAAGTTGGGCGAGAGGGTATTGTATTATGATACTGATAGTGTTGTGTACGTCGAGAAAATGGATGCCTTTGATGAATACACCCCCGTACTAGGTGATTACTTGGGAGAGTTAACCGACGAGTTGGATGGCCGGTACATCCAATCGTTTGTGTCGGGAGGGCCCAAAAACTACGCCTACAAACTGTGCGATGGAACCACCTCTTGCAAAGTAAAAGGGATTACTCTCAATTACAGTAATTCTCAAACGCTTAATTATGACGTCATGAAACGTATGGTGATTAGCATGAATAGCGGGGATGCCGCAGGACTATCTTGCGTTACGACGAAGAATCCCTACCAAATTACGCGCGATACAAAGCGTCAGAAGATAATGACCACAGCCTCTGAAAAGAGATACAAAATTTTGTATGACAAGAGAATCATCACGCACGATTTAAAAACCGTGCCTTACGGATATTGCTTAAACTAAAATATAAGAGCGGTTCTTTCTCGCGAGGCGTTCATTTTGTATGACCATTTCGTTGCAACAACAGGTTTATACTATGCAGTCGGGTCAATCAGATACTGAGTCTAACGCAGATAGGGGTGATCGCTTCCCGATACCCACTAGCCTGACAGGATTTTTTATTTCGATATTTATGATTATCGTTTTGGTAGGTTTAGGGTATGCGGCGGAAAAGCACTTAGTTCAACGCTTCAACAGCTCGGATCTAAATGACTACCTCAACGCCAGTTTGAATTATCGGATACATCCGCGCAATATTTCCGCGCACTATAAATTTGCCGAGTGCTCCTGTAACGAAACCATGTTTATCAATTATTGTAGTCGTATCATCGCGGAAAATGGACCGGACCTCTACGTTTGTCAATTCTCTCCTCGCGCGACCATTCCTCCGTGGGCATTTCTGGTTGCTAAAACGAGCAGTATTTCTTTGCATGAGTGGAATCGTTCACAAAATGCAACGCTCTTCAACAACCACTTCATTCGTTGTTAAGTGTTTGATCTGGATGTTATACGTGATAGATTCCTAAGAGTGGTAGGCTTACTCTCGGTCTCTCTACATATTTATTTGTACCTTGTATTATAGAGAGAGAGACAAAAAAAAAATGAATCACGAATTTATGCATCCAATGACGTGTATGATTGCGGGCCCTACAGGTTGTGGAAAGACTATGTTTGTGCGTAAACTGTTACGTCATAATCAACAAATGTTTAATCACCCACCTCAAAAAATTATTTGGTGTTACGGGGTGTATCAAAATGGTTATGCGGACATCTTAAGAGAAAATGAAAATATTGAATTTGTCGAAGGTTTCCCACATAATCTTGAATCTATGATTGATCCTAATGTTCGTAATCTCGTTGTAGTAGATGATCTTATGACTGAGTGTAGTCACGACAGCAAAATGAGTACTTTATTTACGCGTGGCTCGCACCACAGGAATCTGTCGGTAATTTTTATCGTGCAAAATCTTTTTCATCGGGGAAAAGAAGCGCGAAGTATTAGTTTAAACACCCAATATTTAGTCTTTTTTAAGAGTCCTCGCGACAAGCTACAAATTACGCACTTGGGCAGACAACTTTATCCTGGTTGTGCGAAATTTGTGCAAGAAGCTTACAATGACGCTACAAAAAACCCGTATGGTTATTTATTATTCGATTTAAGACCAGATACTAAAGAAGAATATCGCTTGAGGACAAACATTTTTCCGGACGAATTTACAATCGTTTACGTAAAGAAATAATTTCCCCGAAAATGCAAGTGTAAAAAACTTAGTGGTGAAAGAGCTGTAAATAATCCATGATATTTGTATGTAATACCGATACGTAACTACGTGTCATTGATTGCTCGTACATTTTTTTTTTAATTCTCCAGTCAAGATCGATAGACTATAAATGCTTGTGTAAAATGTATCACGATCTCACTCGTTCATCATGTCTCAAAAGCTGAAGAAGTATTTGCCAGAACTTCAAGTGTTGGCTAGGTGTCGTCCACGTCAGAGGCGTGAATTTTTACAACACGCTCATAAAGATTTGATTAATTGTGTGTCGGAAGTTTGTAACAATACTTTAAAAGGTAACGTGCCCTTGAAGCCCGCTCAAAAGAAAGCGCTGTCGCAACATAAGCATCATTTGAGACGACTCGCTGATAAACGCAACAGTAACAGAAAACGCAGAGAAATACTTGTCCAGAAAGGTGGATTTTTGTCGGCGCTGCTGGCTCCTCTTCTCTCCGCAGTCTTCTCTTAATGATTCCTTTTATTAACCATCATGGAATTTACTCGGAAGATGGTACTCGTGCCTTCTGAATTAGCCGAAACGATTCAAACTTCGTCGGGGAGTGCTAATCCCACTCGTAAAGTCTTATCGGAGCTGGATGCTGGTATGCAAGACGTACTGAAGAGAAAAGACTTGTCAGACGTGCAAAAAATAAGTTTGTACAATCAGACGTTGCAAAAATATTTGCAACTGCAACATCACGATCCTTCTTCAAAACCTATGACTGTAAATATTTTGGAACGAGTTTCTAAGGAAGGAGATGTTGTTCAAACTCCAAGTTCCATTAACGATGATAAAACGAGAAAAGCTGACGAGTCAAAACCGAAGAAAAACGAAGAAAGTAGTAGTAGTAGTGGACTAAACTTACATTACAAAGAAAATGCTTTGAAGTTGTTACCTGTGACATTACGAACCAAGGCTTCGTTGCTTATGGATCATCTATCTAAACATGATCAAGATGCATTGTATAACGAGCGGGGTGAACTGATTTTTAATGGTCGTGCCATACCCGGTTCTAACGTCATAGATTTAATGTACGATGTCATGAAAGGGCGAAAAGCTGTCAATCCCGTAGGTTGGCAACAATTTATGCGTATTTTAGTCGATGTAAATGTACCAGAATTTCTTATAGCGAATGTTAATCGTCGTGAAATCTATCAACGCATGAAAACCAAAGATCCGTCTTCGGCAATCGATGGGGCTGTACCAAAAATCTTACCCCTCGTGCCCCCGATGCAGGCTCATATAGAATCAAAACGTAAACGATCTCAACGTCAATATCTGACCAAGAGACTCAAACGCTGGGAAAGTTTTTGATCTCTAAATCATTTCTGGCGAATAATGTCGCTGTTTATCATCATCATTACCATTATCATTATTTGCAGCTAGGATGTATCGCCTTTTGTTTGTTTTAATATTTGTCATTACTGAGACCCAATACCGATGATCATTATCACTTTGTACTTTGTGTTAAGAGACGTCCACACAGTGACTAGCAACAAGAACAAAAATGATGCGTGTATAAACGTTTGTATTATCTAATGCCGAAGAGTTTGTTCATTTAAACCGCGTTTATCTCATACGATATATTGTATATCGGAAGTGTATTATGTTTAAGAAACGCTAAGTCGCGTTATGTCTGTAAAATAGTGTTTTATCAAAATGTCTGTAAATACGCCTTTATTAAAATGTTATCAAACATGTTTTGCGTCTTACAATGATAATTGTATCGTATTTATGCATTGTGATTATTGTCCGTCGTGAAGCTTAATTAATTACTAGTAGCGTATTAACTTTTGTGTAAGACGTATCATCGTTTTATGAGTCGATGTATTATGACAACAGTATGTTTGGTTTTTTTTTTCACGCAAGCAATTCAGATCCACTCTAAAACTCATTACATGAGTGTACTGCTTTTACCAGTTTGTAATGTAGACGACAAGACACGCACTCAAAAAAAAAAAAAATGTAACCCACCAACAAACAAACGCATGTAATGTACACAACGCGAGAACGAACGAACGATTCTTTTGTACGTACAAACTGATCATTTATTCATGATGTGAATAAAAACACGAGAGCTTTGTTACATACACTGAAAAGATACATCTTGTCACAATCTTCCTTGTTTGTTTTGGTAGCCTAACGTTTAATCGGTTGTGTGTAGCGATTTGGCAATTTGTCTTAGTATCAGCTCTTTATCACGGATTGGTGCGTAAATAGGGAAGTGGTGATTGATGTATGCATGAACTTGGCGATCATTGTGTAAGCGATTGTGATTAAAGCGTGCGAGAATGCTACCAGTACTTTCCCCCCTAACTCTACGTAAAAGATAAAACAAACAATATTGTCCACACACTGTGGACCAATTAGACTGTAACGCTGTTTCATTGTATCGCCACGACCGACAATTCTTATCTAAGAAATTAACAAAATATTTGGAATATAAGGAGGGATGTCTGGCGAATGAATCGAAAAATTCCCCATGTCCGTTATCATCTATATAAATGGCTAACCAGTGACTTCCCGGTTGAGCGTGATTATCGGCATTAACGATCAAAGCCGCTGGAAAGGCTTTTACACCCCTTGGTAATTGATCGGAAGGAAACACTCCCAAAAATATGTTATTCAATTCGTAACAATTTTCTACAACGTTTAATATATCTCTAGTGTCCATCCTGAATCGAAGCACCACGTATACGCTTCAGACTCCAAAATCCAAGACGATATTTCGGCTTCGGTCAATCTCCACGATGCTCTCGTACTCGGCGTATACAAGGACATTGATGGTTATAGGCAGAGCTCTGGCAAATTGCATTTCTAGCCGTAGGTTTCCTTGCCTTCTCAGATTAAAGGTGTCTCCCGAGGATAGGTCCGGAGTCAGATCAAATGCGTACAAGCTATAGCCGTCCGCGTAGTCTTGACGGCTGATGCCATTGCCTTTGTCGTGAAAGAGAGTGTTTGTTCCCGAAAAGAGTGTCTGGTAAGCGAGAATATAGTTCGGGTTTGGTTCGGAGAACTTCGGTCTCAGCGGTTTCCAGGGGACTTGCTCCGTGTCGGCGTAGAGGGCGAGGAAGTTCAGGTCAAAGTGCTGGAAATTGTATGGGTTGAGCGCGTAGTCTCCGTTAAAGGCTGCGTTGCTTACGCAGCCTATGACTAGTCGTTTGGGCAGCTGACCTAAAATGAGACTTTCCCTGGTAAATGACAGATTACCGCGAGGGATGGAAAATGTCTTCACTTCGACTCTGCGAATCGGATACTTGGCCGTTTGACTCTCTAGCGTTTTGGCGTGAAGCAAGGCTGTTTCAGGGTTGAGTTTGATGCGTCTCACGTATAGAGAGGCTTCGCTGATGACAACTTTATAGTTGCTGTCAGGAGTAGATGACATTAAACTGAATTCATCTTTGCTGCGGTTCAGTTTAAGTTTGATGTCTAGGCCTCCGAGAAGAAGGCGATCCTGAAAGACCATATCCAGATGAAGCGTGCCTATCATGTCCACTGTGTTACCATTCTTGATAAACGAATGGCGAGTTTTCAGTCCTTGATTCGTGGAGCTTTCCGATAAGGGATTGTTGTCTTCCATGCCTCCAGCGGTGTCTTTGTAAAACAAAGCGGATGTCAATTGACTCTGTTTTGCTTCAGGCCCGTATGTCAGAAGCGATTCCAGCATAGCGCGATAATTGTAGGTATTGTTAGACGGAGTGATCAAGCGATCATTCAGCATTAGATCAACGTCGCTGAATAAGGTGTGCAAAAACATGTTCGTGGGTGCAACCTTGGCTTCCTCCTGTATGGGAGATCCATCGGGGTTAGTCACTTTTGCTCGAACGTGAAGTAAGGTTTGCGACAAGTCGGTGTATTCTTCCGGTGAGCCTTGGATGTGAAACTGAATGGGCGTGGCGTCCGTGATGTTTGTCAATGGAAAATATTGCACCCATTTCCCCTTTTCTACAGTAACTTGGGTTGGGGGTAACGAAAACAGATCCGTTTCGGACTTGTCGCATGGACAGGATGACTTGTGAGGTTTATCCATGGTAGTTGTTTATAGGGCAAGTGTAGGCACGAAAAAGTTATAATGCGTCGAATATATCGGGACTTCTTTTCCGTCTCTTGTTCTTGCTGGAAGTGAGGACCGGTCGAGCTCTGTCCTTCTTTTTATGCATGTTCGATTTGTGTTTTTTTGCGCGGGTTGTTAATTTCATTTCTTTGACAATTCTGTTCAATTCGGCGCTGGAAGCATCTTTGAGACGGTTTCCTTTCACGACATTTTGCGCGACGTTTATCCCGCTTTGTAGAGCTCTCTTTCCAAGCAGCTTACCACCTTGTGTTATAAGCGGTAAAGCCGTTTTAAATAAACCTTTTAACATTCCACCTAATCCGTATCCACGTTGTATTCTCGCCCCACGAAAGACTGGCACCGATCCACCAATCTGAACTGAGCTCGGTATAATTCCATTTCTCACGTTTAGATACTGTTTCAGAGACATTATTGGTATTGATTATTTATATTGCCGATTAAATTATTGCTCGTGCTATCATAGATATTAATAAAATAGGGCTGGCTTCCTGACAGAACGGAAATGAAGTATCGCTATGACTTTCCCACTTTCAAATGGCACCTTTTCTCCCAAATCATTCCTTATATCAATAGACACTATGTCAATGTATTTTGATTTTACGGGATAGTAATGAGGCCGTTGAAACGAGTGCGAAACAACTTCTCCAACCTTCTTTCGATTTACAGATACAATTTTCAGCAAGGGAGCGCTAATATCTCCTACTCTCTGATTTTCTATAATATCGGTATAAACGTATATAGCATGTAAAGCGCCATCAACGTCAGGCAGAAAGGGCGCCTCCGTGTTCGTCTCCGTGATTGTCCCGTCGGGAAACCCGATCAATTGTCCTAATCCCGCACTCACGCGCAAGCCACTACGTGGTGCCAACGTGACGGCTACTCTACCTGTGTTGTCATTGGTGCGAAAATTTACGTGACTTTGGAGGTTTTCGGGCAAAGACTTTTTGATGGCGTTACATACGTTAGCCGTTTCGCGGTAATAACCATTCGGTATGCATCCACTATGCACTTCGCGATTTTCAACGTGAAAACTAAATTTGTTATTGCTAGCGTTCACGTTAAACCACGAAAAGGGATAAATAAATTCGACCAAAGCGACTTCCCAACCACCTTGTAAAGAAAGAGGCGTCGCTAATTTGGTTTTATAACTGGTGAGAACATTGTTCGGAAAATAATTCATGGAACTATTCGACGGAAGCGTGACGTAAAATTGTTCTTCGCTCTCCATCGTGACCCAATCATAAATGACAATCTAGTCAGTTATGATACTCTTTATCTATCTCATCTACCCACTGATTAAAAGAGGAAGGATAACCAACAAATTTGACAAAATACTGCCTTTTCTTTCCTCTCTTTCTCGTCTTAAGCACTTGTTCAACTCCGTAATAGCCCTCTTTCGGTTTGTTTACTTTCTGCAATTCTGGTTCGTAAAAGGTGCCCGTAAGCGATTCTCCCTTATCGTCTTCTAATTCGTAAATAGGTAAGCCTCTGTATTTGCGACGTTTGACATTAAACAGTTCCTCTGTCCAATTTGGTAAATACCCCTTTTCAAATTTTTGCTTGGCCTTGCTAATACGCACTCGGTCACCTTTCTCAAACTTTCCACTATACCCACTATCAGACTTGATCGAGATAGAGTCTTTATACAATGTTTTCCAAACGTCTCCTTCGTTCCTTTTGCTGACGAGATTGGGCTTAGTTTTGATAGATCTGTGGTAGCTATTATTGTAGGCCGTCACTAGCTTTTGGAGAATCGTTGTGTACTTCAAAGTATTTCTATGGGTAAAATATTTCCACATTTTTTCTTTGAGAGTTCTATTAAACCTTTCAACCACGCTCGCCTTCGTGTCATTTTCCGTAGTAAAAAACTCTATGTCTCTCTCCTTTAAAAATGTCTGTACTCGGCGATTCGTAAATTCCGTCCCTTTATCTGTTTGTATCTTTAACGGTACGCGCCCTGATTTAAAAATACCCTTGATAGCCCTTGTTAATGCAATGCCAGTTTTGTCTTTCAACGCTACCACCCAAGCATATTTTGAGAGGACATCTATGACAGTAAGCAAATATCTGTTACCACCGTTATGTCTAGAAAGTGAAGACACATCTACCAGATCCATTTGCCATTGTTCATCCATACCAGTCACTAACACCTTACTCTTAGGAAATGTTCGCCTTACGGGTTTGTGAAGTGTGTAAGTATCAACGCTCGCTAACCACTCCTTAATTTGTTTGCGTGACAGCTTATGTACACCGTCCTCCTTAACAAACTTATGCAAGCGATCTACACCGCCAAAACTCGCCTCATGCTCAGGATTAAAGTATATTTGTCTCAGATATCCATCCATTGCATCCGCATTAACAACCTCACGCATTTAATAATAGCTATTCAAATGCACTCGCACCGTTCTTCAGCTCGCTTATAACTCAAATCTGTCTATCTGTCTGTCTGTCTGTCTCCTTCTCTCTACCCATTTTGTCTATCTGTTTGTTTGTTCGTTTGTTTATTTTCTAATACCCCCCTTAATCTATTTCAAGATCAAACACACACACACACACACACACACACACATGCAATTGTATATTTAAAAGAAATGTATATGTAAATATTGTTACGTACATGTATATGAATATATCCATATCAAGGACATGTCGGTGCGCGAAACATACGGGTATACGCATATTCACTCAAGCAATCGATCATACTAAATCTAGAGTGCACGAACGAGTAAGCCCAGAATTCACCAAACAACATCAACAAATCCACAATTTTGTTTGTAAACACTATCAATAAAATCAACAAAATACAAACGAGTTTCAAATTTTCACGGAATCATCCATACAGTATTAAAAAAAAGGCTTTTATTCGCAAATTTACTGAGTAGCATCATGTTATACACGTATTACATCCATATAAAAATAATCCATAGGGAGCTAGCTATCTAGCAAACTAGTATATTTGCTTATTTGTTATTGGGGGAGGGGGGTTGGGGTTGGGAGCGGCTGGGGTAGAGAGTAACAAAAAAAAAAGGAAAAAAAGAGCTCGGATGACAAAAAAAAAAAAGGAGGGAGGAGCTGTACAAAACTGGTTACAAGCTTAACACCTGTTTTTTGAGTGTTTTCTGTATTGCTTCTCTACCTAACTGAAAGTGGAAAAACTCCACCATTTCCACCACCAACAGCTCTCTATCCTCTTCAAAGAGTTCCTCCCAATGATAAATCTGGCGCAGTTGTCCAATCAGGTCAGTCTCACTGACTGACCTGATTGCTTCATCAAAATAATCATCGACTATTTCACTCCAACTCCTCCACAAACACTCTACATGGTCCATCTGTCCTGGCCGGTCGTGTTGGCAACCGTAGCAGCGAGAACGTACCACCTCATTAATCCTTCTCGTCACCACCGCTCCAACTACAACCATCAGCGACGCCGAGAGACTCGCCGTCTCCTCCTCCTCCTCCTCCTTCCCAGTTTTGGTCCGGTCTCCGTCCTCCTTCTCATCCCTCTTTTCCTCCTCCTCCTCTCCGTCTTGGTCCTGCCAACCGGCGTGTCCTCCCTCCTCCTTCTTCCCCTCATCCTCCTTCTCAGACCCAGGCACAGCACCAAACTGGATAGTTGTCCTTACTTCGTCCAGCAAGGCTTGGGGTATCTCAGCTAGCTGCCCCGACCGTTCCGGAGCCCAGCAAAAACGAGGACTTTTAAAGGGAGATAACACCACACAGGGAGGTGTATCGCCTCCGCTGACAATCTCCCCAGGCTCAAGTTCGGCGCGAGCATCCTGTTGTAGAGCAGGGTAGATAATGCACAGCGAAGAAAGCAACCGTAAATATACTAGTCCGACACAACCTTCGACTATTCTATTTCTTCTTTTTTTTCTTTGTAAAAAAAAAATAAATAAATAAATAATCTCCACGCCTATCCATCATCCCCCTGTTGGTTAACTTTTTTTTCTTCTATTTTGTATAATGTTCTCACTCCTTGTATCAATTTGACTTTCACATTAATAAAAAATGTATTTCAAAAACACAAACAAACAAACAAACAAGATATAAAGTTCACTTCGTTGACTTCAACTTTCTCTGCTTTGACAAAAACCTATCCGCTTCGGTGACATGAGCATTTACCGACCTCATCACTTTCATGAACTCTTTCCAGTTTTCTAAAGTGAGATTGATGCCTCTTTTTCCAGCAAACATTTTTGGTCCACTATCTTTTTTCTGATAATATTCCCTGATATTCACGTAGGGTTTCCCATAAAACGTTTTGACTACTACAAAACGAGATTTCCCAATTTCAAACGCAGCTTTGACACCCTCCTCGAATTTGTACGGTTTTTCTAAAGGCTGATTTTCACTAGTTGTCGGTTGCATCTTGCTTACATTTTCACACGACGAATCCTATCAAATAAAATTAAAAAAAAACAAATCAACAAATACTACGAACGTTTAAACCTACTACCATCATCCCATCAGCGATCATCATTATCACGCAACGCCATATTTCAACTTTCAGTAGCACATTCAACGAAACAGACATCATCAAAAAAAAAAATACTGTACGCCAACACTCGATCATTACGACATGATATCCACAATACAAACGACACTATACATTGTATCAAAACTACGTTTCGAATCTTACCTGGAAAGCGTTGTTAAGCAAGTTCTCTGCCAACTGATGCGGAGATAGTAGTGCACGGTTTTCCTCTGATGCCGCTACAGCAGCGTACGATGATGAAGCAGAAGCCATGATAAAGTCGGAATGTTGTAGACTCACAGTCAATTTGCTCACAGCTAAAAAAATCGCAACAGCAAATGCATGTCGTTCTCCTCGCTGTCAAGTTATTTATACACTTTCTACCACAGCTTTACCCCACCATCATAATTAATCCCAATCTTTGAACGTAACTACCATCATTCTTCACATATTTCCTTGCTCCAAAAAAAAATCACACCAGTCGATGCTCTCCAACCTTTCACACAACACGTTATAAATCATGTGAACAAGTCTGTCAAACTTCAACTTGACCCATAAAATACCACCATAATTTCACCATTTACCAACATTCACTACCATCAACTCTTTCTCATACACCTGACACGTAACTCCATTACCCTTATATTTTCATATCGCACCCCATTCATACCCTCATCTCTTTTTACGACTTCCCCCCAGAGCAAGGGATTAAGCCCCCAACTCTATCTATACGCCAGTCTATCTATATACCAATACCTATTCTTCTTGCGTTATGTTTTGTTCAAAAAAGGAAGAATGAAAATAAATGAAATGAAATGAAATGAAATGAAATGAAATGGCCACATGCTTGCCATCAATAGCTGCCACACAGTGGGGAAAATTCCACCTCTTGTAGAATCCACCAGCAAGTTGTCTCCATCCACCAGGGGTTGAAGGGACTGTCATGACTTCATCTGCATACTCGTCACATATGGCCTGACACACTTCCCTCACCACTACAGATAGGGTGTTTTCAGGCACCCTCCACCCATATTGCATGTAGGAGTACTTGGTGCCAGACACAAGATGACGGAGAGTAGCTGCCAACTTGAGACCTTCTTCTAGCGGCTCCCTGTACCAGGTGTACTGCCTCCTGATTCTTCCTCTGACCCTCTCCAGGATTTCATCGTAGAGTTCAGGAGGCATTCAGAGAAATTTCTTGAAAGTCGAAGGGTCTTCTCTTCGGAGCTTAACCAACAGCTGGTCGTAGATTCCAAAAGCCCTTCTTCTGGCAGGGTTCAGCCACGTCCTTTTTTTACGTTGTTTGACGCCTCGTCTCCATCTGAAGCGGCCTCTGATGAACTGGTGTAGGTTCAGCTGCTGATGTATAAATTCATTCTGGGCCATTGCGAGTATAAATACTGGACTCTGAGGCGGGCTGCATCTTCCATTTTTCTGAAGAAACTTTGAAACTTTCGGGTGGAATGTTTATATATGAATAGCGCGGTGAGTGGCTGATCACAGAGAGCAGCTCAGCGTTCGCCAATTTTTCGTCAGGTCATTCGCTCGTATTCGTATCACTTCGCAATCCATAGTTTGTCATAGTATCTCCTAGACTTGTCTTCGTGTATGCATCGCCTTTCAAATTTAGTAAAAGTTAATCTCAGTTTCCCTTCGCATAGAAGATGGGAAGCGAAAATACGTTTGTCATAGTATCTTCGTTTCTATGCGCAAGTCATATTTAGTCATCGTGTTGCTTCGTTTAGGGTTCTTTCGAGATCGGTCCACCTTGGCGAAAGCGCGATGAGGGACTATGCGTGACAATAGCACACAAACGATGAACGAACGATTACCGCAGACTAAATAAGAGATGCAAATGACAGACGATTTTTCAGTTCGTCGGGAAATTTTAAACATGTTCAAAAATCCCGTGCGAATTTGAATAATCGCAACTGTTAGTTCAGAAGGTGTACGAACCTAAACACGAAGGGTAAATATAACTTACTATCAATTACCATTGAAAACGATTTTTCCAAAAATGCCTTTCGCCAGCCATCGCAAGTCATATTTCAGGCAATTCTCTTAGTTGTGAGGGGGCCTTAAACAGCAGGATAATCCAGGAGATGCCAATCTGCCTCTAGCCCGTTTTCCTTCGACGACGACGGTGACAACAAGTTTTCGTCGACTTAGCCAGGCGAACCATCAGGCGGTCTGGAGCAAACGCCCACCTGCGATTGCTACACAGCAACCAGTGGAAGCCTTACCGAGGTCGATCCAGGGCGTCGAGACTGTGTGAATGGCAATGCACACCCAGCGGCCAACGCCCTTCTGCCCGGCATAGTCGCGGAGCTGCAAGCTGACCTGAGATTCAGCGACGTCCCCGTGCATCGACGCGTTCTCCACGTGATAGCGTCTGGCGTCGCCTCCCCGTCACGTCGCAGATGAGTAGGGCCCCGACGTTGGTTTTCTGAGGGTAAAACCCTGGCCAGGTATTACATAATCTGTCTTTAAGTTGTTTTTCGTTGAAACGATCCCTTCTACCCTTGAATTGTTATGGTTGATTTCGCTGTAATGTTTTAAAGAATTATTATTCCGGTTGGAAACTGATTGTTAAGCAAATTCCTAATAAAGCTCCGGAAGATTTGTTCATTTCAATAATTCACTGAGACCGCCTTGCATTCATTTGTGTGAACTTGACCGTAACAGTAAATGATATTATAATATATTTATGAAATGTAAAAACTCACCAAAATGTCAATAGTGATATCTGTATATGGAATGCCATTAGGGAAACAATACAAAATTCATTTCACTCCAGCCAATATTCATTTCACTTTTAACAAATACATTTCACTCACCAACATTTACTCTGTTTTTTACAAATATACATTTCACTTTTAAATAAGAATTCATTTCACTTTTCACAAAAACACATTTCACTTTTAGATAAAAAATCATTTCACTTTTCACAAAAAACATTTCACTTTTAGATAAAAATTCATTTCACTCTTCACAAAATGTATTTCACCTTTTTAACCAAAAACATTTGACTTTTCACAAAAATTCATTTCACTTTTCAAGAAAAAAAAATAAATCATTTCATTTTCCGTAAAAAAAAAAATCATTTCACTTTGGTGTACCATATTATTCTGACGAAACCATTTCACTGCACTAAAACCATTTCACTCTGATCCAAAAAAAAAATACGTTCCTCTTTTTTCCCGGCCAAAAGGTGGTGCCAGTTTGAGAGGAGTCACAGTGCCATGGCACTTTGTTAGCACTGAGCTGAGGTGAGTGGCCGGCCAGCCGGCCGGCTGGCTATGCAGTACCCGGATTTAGCGCGCTACACCGGCGCGGCAGCGACGCGAGGCGAACTAGCAGTCGATGGCCCTCGCCTCGGCCTCACTCACATGCACGCTCGTGCCGTTACATGCATACTACATCGAGAATTGAATCTACGCCTGACTTGCTGAATAATGCGTGCATCTTGGACTGGAATAGAGGGTTCGATTTATCGCAATACTCATTTTCAAAGATGGGTACCGTACGGTATGGGTCCGTTTCAGGCCCGTAACTGGAGGGGGGGGGGGTTCAAGGGGTTCGAATGAACCCCCCGCTAGCGAGCAGGGTCCGCTTGAACAAAAAAAAAAAGGTGAAAACTTCTTCCCGGGCAAAGCTCCAAATACGACAGAAGAGTGATTTCTAAAGATAAAACAACAACAGCAACCAAAATAAAACAAAAACAAAAAGCCAGCATGACCCAAACTCAACTAAAGTCTCTTGCGCTTCTCCATAATCTATTCACTACCACAAAGTGATCAACCTGGAAGAGGTGGTTGATATCTTCAGCAACACAAATCGAAGAAGGATGATGCTGAACTTGGTACAGATAATATAGGTATAAGAACAAGGGCGCCGGAAGCGGGAGAGGGGGATAGGTTGCAGGGGAGGCACTTGCCCCCCCCCCCCCCAAAAAAAAAAAAAGAATAATGATAATAATGATAATGATAATAATAATAAATATATAAATGAATAAAATCATAATTCATTATTAAAATACTGTAGCGAACAACAGGGCCTTGGCACTTATACAGACCGAGCCGACCGTCCGTTTGATCGAAATATTCGATCACTCTATGAAGAGGACAAAACCTCAAGTTTCCCACCACTCGTACGTCACCAGTCTACACCTTGCACTTCACACCATCTGATTCAAAGGCACATTCTCACTTTCATATCTAATTCACCCAACACACTGACAAGTGAATTTTCACTCTCACTCCCGACGTCGTTTCTAGAGTACGTTGTCCTCCGACGTTCGCCCTGGAAGTACGTCGTTTGTACTTTTCATTTCCAAAGTACTGTACTTCGTTCTCCGACGTCAGTTCTGGAAGTACGTCGGACGTACTTGTCCCTTCCAAAGTTCTGAACTTCGTTCTCCGACGTCCATTCTGGAAGTACGTCGGACGTACTTGTTCCTTCCAAAGTTCTGAACTTCGTTCTCCCACGTCAGTTCTGGAAGTACGTCGGACGTACTTGTCCCTTCCAAAGTTCTGAACTTCGTTCTCCGACGTCCATATTGGAAGTACGTCGGACGTATTTGTTCCTTCCAAAGTACTGAACTTCGTTCTCCGACGTCCGTCCAGATACTCAGTTATCCCACGGTGCAGCAAAGCCCGCTCGAGAATGCTCGCAAAGGCTGCTGGATGAGTTGTCTTCTGCACTAGAACCACCGGTTGCCATCCTAGTCTCACCAGCATTCATTCCAACCAATACGTATTTTACATTGAACACGAATGTATCACAACTTCAGAGGCGGTGTGCCGGAACACCAACTTGTTTATTTACAGGTATAGTGTGTACATTCTCATGTTCAAAACTTGTACCGAGTCCATGACAAACAGACAATACTATCCCGAGGATAAGTCTCTCTTCTCAACTACTTAAAGGACAAGTTCACCTTCATAAACATAAGGATTGAGAGAATGCAACAATATTAGTAGAACACATCAGTGAAAGTTTGAGGAAAATTGGACAATCGATGCAAAAGTTATGAATTTTTAAAATTTTTGTGTTGGAACCGCTGGATGAGGAGACTACTACAGCTTGTGAGTCATATGCGTACAACAGTATAAAGAAAATGTAAAGAAAATTCAACATATTTTCACTTTTAACGCATAATAAAAGAGCACTTGACTTGCCTCTTTCTAAAGGCAGGGGGAATAATATTACCCATAACATTTGTCGGTAACGAGTCGGGGGAATGTGTACTTTTTTCAAAAGATGAAATTTTGTGAAATTCTCTTTATATGTTCCTTATATTGTTGTACGTATGTGACATCTAAGTTATTCACACACTGCAGTAGTCTTCTCATCCAGCGGTTACTGCACAAAAACTTCAAAAATTCATAACTTTTGAACGGATTGTCCGATTTTCCTCAAACTTTCAATGATGTGTTCTACTAATATTGCTACATTCTCTCAATCCTTATGTTTATGAAGGTGAACTTTACCTTTAATATTGAGAGCATGAGCAGAGTAACAGGCGTGAATATACCAAGCTCAAGAGATAAGGAAATGAGGTAGCTAATAGTACCTGTGCTAAATCATTATAGACATGGTTATCAATTTCCCCTAAAATTTCCTTTATTCTTTCTTTATTTTTACACAGAGTTAATCTATCCCTTTAAACTCTTCACACTTTAATTGAAATCATTTAAATCAAACATCAACACCATTTTCAGTCCCATAACTGATCATGTTTACTAATTAAACAACGTTAATTGTCTAAAATGTGTCATATGGCCAACCTGTATACACACGTATACACACACACAATGCTAACTGTATGTGTCAAACCTCTGTAACACAACTTTGAACTAACTGTAGGAATTATCGCTGCACTTATCATCCATACTTTTTATCACTATCTGAATCTCCACAAAAAGCACTAATTGACAAATAATCATCAATACAGAAGACTGACTTAAAGGAACAATTTCAAACACTCTATTAGAATGCATAGCTTGTTACATGTATAAATCAGCACAAAGTAAGCCACCACGGCTACATTGTATTATTGAATTGCTACGAACAAATTTCGGGTTAGAAATGGTTTCTCACGAATTCCATATGAATTGCGCTACATACTACACAAAATGTAGATATCATTTTTTAACAATACATTATAATACCTATACACTATAATATTTTCTTATGAGTAAATTTATTGTATAGATGGTAGCCTCGCATCCTTGAGTGTGCCCCCTGAAACATACCTTTTGTAAACCTTACATTTTCCCTTTCTTTGATTTGATTTGATTTATTTGCGCTTAATTCCGGTTACATCAGATATGATTATGTACACGTTACTTATGACAAACAGTATTCCCTTTCTTCTATGCATTTTAGCAGTATAAGAATAATTTTATTGCTCGAACTATGCGATCACGTTTAAGCTTTTAATGAATACATTTCAGACGAATGGCAAAGTGAAAGTGGCTCGCTCACTCTGCCCGTACATAGTAAAATGAACAGTTTTCATAAGTTATATTATGATGATAGTCCTTCGCAGTGATGTTTGTTTTATGAAAACTGTTCATTTTACTATATTTATGTACGGGCAGAGCGAGCGAGCCATTTTCACTTTGTCATTCGTCTGAAATGTATTCATTAAAAGCTTAAACGTGATCGCATTGCAGGGGAGTCACCAGCTTTTTTTCAAGAGGGTGCGTTTTGACACTAAATGTAACGAGATTTTTTGGACAGACATTTGGAATAATTATAGGAAGCTCTAAATCCCTAGACTTTTACTGTTTTTTTTTGAGGGAAACCAACCGAGGAAAGGGCATCGGCGTAGCTAGGATTTCATTTTTTTTTTTTTTTTTGGGGGGGGGGGCAAGTGCCACCCCTGCAACCCCTCCCCCTCCCCCGCTTCCGGCGCCCTTGTTCTTATACCTATATTATCTATACCAAGTTCAGCATCATCCTTCTTCGATTTGTGTTGCTGAAGATATCAACCACCTCTTCCAGGTTGATCACTTTGTGGTAGTGAATATGGAGAAGCGCAAGAGACGTTAGTTGAGTTTGGGTCATGCTGGCTTTTGTTTTTGTTTTTGTTTTATTTTGGTTGTTGTTGTTTTATCTTTAAAAATCATTCTTCTGTCGTATTTGGAGCTTTGCCCGGGAAGAATGTTTCACTTTTTCTTTTGTTTTGTTTAAGCGGACCCTGCTCGCTAGCGTGGGGGGGGGGGGGGGGGGGTTGTTCGAACCCCCTGAACCCCCCCCCCCCCTCCTCCAGTTACGGGCCTGAAACGTACCCATACCGTACGGTACCCATCTTTGAAAATGAGTATTGCGATAAATCGAACCCTCTATTCCAGTCCAAGATGCATGCATTATTCAGCAAGTCAGGCGTAGATTCAATTCTCGATGTAGTATGCATGTAACGGCACGAGCGTGCATGTGGGTGAGGCCGAGGCGAGGGCCATCGACTGCTAGCTCGCCTCGCATCGCTGCCGCGTCGGCGTAGCGCGCTAAATCTAGGTACTGCATAGCCAGCCGCCCGGCTGGCCGGCCACTCACCTCAACTCAGTGCTAACAAAGTGCCATGGCACTGTGACTCCTCTCACACAGGCGCCACCTTTTGGCCGGGAAAAAAGAGGAACGTATCTTTTTTTTTTATCAGAGTGATATGGTTTTATCGCAGTGAAATGGTTTCGTCAGAGTGATATGGTACGCCAAAGTGAAATGATTTTTTTTTACCGAAAAATGAAATGATTTATTTTTTTTACTTGAAAAGTGAAATGAATTTTTGTGAAAAGTCAAATGTTTTTGGTTATAAAATGAAATACATTTTGTGAAGAGTGAAATGAATTTTTATTTAAAAGTGAAATGTATTTTTGTGAAAAGTGAAATGAATTTTTATTCAAAAGTGAAATGTATTTTTGTAAAAATTAAAATAAATGTTGGTAAGTGAAACGTATTTGTTAAAAGTGAAATGAATATTGGCTGGAGTGAAATCAATTTTGTATTGTTTCCCTAATGGCGTTCCATATCTGTACACATGTCTCTCAGTGAAGAACAAATATTAATTCTTAATTCCTCCCAGTGAAAAAAGTTTGCGAAAAAAAAAAGATGAGTGAAATCCTGGGAGTCCAAATATTGAAATAACTCTGTATCGCCAATGCTTTGGCGGGGGGGGGGGGGGGGGGGGTATTCTTCTTTTATCAACACCATCTATTATATGGTAAGACAATCTTTTCATTAATAATTATCATTTTCTAATATTTAATAAGACAATTTGAGATTGGAGTGCGAGAGGAAATCTTACCTTTTCACTTATAATGATTATTTCCTCACATTCAACATACCGTTATAATTCGCTTAATGTCCCGTCTTAAAATCAAAAGGCCCACAATATAGGTATGAGAGGGTCGTGAGTTTTAACAACGAGAAGCAAACAATCGCAAAAAAAAAAATCAAATCAAACTGTCTCTTGCGGTTTCTTTGATCTTTTTCTTTGTATTCCTTGTAATGGGTTTTTCTTTGTGTCGCAACCCCCCCCCCCCCCCCAAAAAAAAAAAAAAAAAAAACAGGGCAGCGCCTCTTCATCAGGTATCGTTCCACTATCGAGCGTTACACAACAACAACAGGTTTTTGGCGGGATACAAATGTCGATCTCCGGAAAGGCCTACGTCAAAATGACCTGGCTGTCTCATGCAACACGCTATTTGTTGTTGGTATGGGGATGGTTGGTAAAAAGGGCTTAACGGTGGAGGTTTTCACCAATCCAACGTCTGACTTACCGGGGCACCTTGTGACCTTAACCACTGGCGTCATACCCAACAAAGCTCTCATAGCCGTCTCATGTGAATGATAGAGTGTACTGCCACTTGAAGCTGGGTAATCATTCAATGATCAACATAATCACATGGTTGAAGTTTCGAAATCTTTCACTTGATAGCTGAAAACAAGTGTTTAAAGCCGTATTGGTGAGTATATTGCAATAGGACTCTTTAAAGTCTCATAAGATTATCTCGTAATCACGTATCGAGTAAAACTAGGGCCCTTAACTGCCTAAATATACACTCTCTTTTTTTTCTGTTATTCTTTATGGGACAACTCGATTGAAAAAAAAAAACACCAACAAAGCAAAACAGACTGCCTCGTCAGTTTTCATTCCCGAAGGTGGGGGAATCTATTGTGTTTGTATGTGTGTCAATCTGTCTGGTATGTACATAATTGGAATTCGTTATTACAGTGAGGTGTATTCACTTTGCACATTAATGTTCTTACAATATAAAAATTGTTTCAAGCCATTGGGGTGTTGCTCACACGGCTTTTGAATTAACTTTAATTTCACAATAAAAAAATAGTGATCATGCTTCTGAAATATTTCTTTGAATGGGTAAGCCAAATATACTTTGGAAAGGTGTACTTGTAGGAAGATATACCTGTATAACAGTTAGTGAAGACACTTTTTCTTGATATCAGCGAAACTTTTACTTGAAGAGAATTGAAGAATATTGATATGCGGTGAACACCTGGTCTTGATATGTGTACACGGTATATACTACTTAAAGTTGTTGAGGGAAATTTTTAAAACCATTTACTTTTATAGTTCCGGCACATTTATTGTCATATTATGTTCACTTCATGTTGATAGAGTGCAATCATAGTTCCTTCTTGCGAACGAGTCCATAGATTGTTGTAATGAGTCTGAAATACCACGTGTGTGGCGCTGTCGAGTGGATTTTAGGTAATTTGTGTTCAATAGAAGGATTATGCAATGCTAGCTAAACACACACACACACACACACACACACACACACACACACACACTTTCAAATTCCCTACTAATGGACACCGAATTTGTATACACATATTGTTGGCACTTTTCTGGTGTATATACTAGTAGAAAATAGAAAATGATTGAAATACGTCAGATGTAATAAAGTGGATTCTTCTTTCAAAACTGTTGACAGTTGACCGGCGTTTATAATTACCTTTTGGACCAAACATAACAGTTTCCGTATAACCTTTTCCCTTACAACGAGGTGGAACATTTCACAACACTCAGGAGAATAACGTACATGTACATAATTATCGATATTCTCCAAAAGAAAAAGAAAGAATAAAAAACTTCTACCCCTGTATCGAGCAACGCATATATTCGAGGAAGGTAGCAGAATTGATCGTGGTTGGTTGCCAGATGGTGTACATCTGGACAAGTAAAAATATGAAATTTGAGGCGTTAAATTGATGTATTATGCATACAGTTAAACTGGAAGAAAGATAGGTAAAAAAAGAAATACTTAAGCGTTAATGGAAATCAACTAATTAAATTCTTCGAAATAAAGATAAATTATAGAGTCAAATGATTTTAACAATGAAAATTGAACGTCAAATAGAACTTGTTTATGTTGACTGAATTGGAATGATTATAGTTCGATGTTATGCTCCTATAATGAAATTAAAGTTGTAACTTTGAGAACGAAATTGAACCTTTATCCAGCTGGCGCTAAATTGAATAAGACTTTGCCTCGTTAAATTGGATAAATTTTCCTCTAGATTGAATAAAATAGAAGCTAAAAGAAATGACATGAAACGAGATTGACTATGAAAGAATTAAGATGAGTCTTAAAAGCAGAACATTGTGGCAACTGACATGAACTGATGAATGTGAAAGCCTTGTAGTTAATTTGAATGCAAATGTGATGTAATTTGGCGGGAAATCCTATATCATACTCATACTCATGCTTTATTGGTCAAAAAGGCATTATTGTTTGTCTCTTCATGTCTTCGTGGAGCCAATACACACAAATTATATTATATATATATATATATATATATATACAGCTGTATATGTAATATATGTAACTATATTATTGAATTGACTGAGAGTATAGAACTCTCCTTTATTTCATTCAACATTTAGAATTTATACAGTTAAAAAGATGAAAAATAACATAATTCACGCATAATACACAAAGGAATGACAAAGATCGTCATATAATAAAGTGGTAACAAGTCAGACTTTGAACAAAAAATCAGACTTAAAAAAAAGAACAAGAGAAGAGAAGTGGAGAAAAGTGAAAGAAAAAAGTGTCCCGTAAAAGCCGCAAGGGTTTGCAGTGATTGGATCAACTGACAATGAAGAGTTAGATAATACAAGAATAATAGCAAACTTAGCGCTATGTTTGGGTGATATAAGTGGTGGATCAAGTGTGAAACAACGTGAAACTAGTATTTGGCGTGGAGAATATTTTGAGTTGTTTTTTGAACGTCCTGTTAAATTGTGAATTTCGAATACTGGGCGGTAGCGAATTCCAAGTGACCGGTCCAAGGTGTCGAATTGATTTTGAATGGATGTTTGTTTTCTATTTTCCAGCGATTGGATTTGGATGACTGACGGTGTTATAACTATGTACTTTATCATTCAAACAAAACATTTCAGTGAGGTGTGGGGGAAGACTTTTAGTGAAATACCTATGCATTAAAGAGGCAACTTGCAAGATATTGCAGTCATGGACATTCAATGTGTGAAAACGGTGGAACAATCATGGTTTTGACGGAGCAAGATATATCTGTATATAATGAGTGTTCGTACAAACACGGAGTGCTTTCTTTTGGAGTCGTAGCACTCTTGACACTTTAAAGGGATGTAACGAAGCCCATAACACATTACAATACATTATATGGGGTGAAATGAATGCGTCATATATTAACAAGAGGATATTACAAGGCAATATACTTTTCAAATTATTCACAACTCCAACAACCCTGGATACCTTACAACAGACAAAACTTATATGAGAATCCCACGTCAAACAGTCATCAAGTTGTACTCCAAGGTATGTGACAACAGATCGAGCGGTGCTCTATCAAAATATTACTAACATAAAGTTTCACATAGTTACATACGCTCAGCAAAAAAAGAAGAAGATTTGTTTATTTCTTTTAATCTAGTGATTTAAGAATCCATGCGACAATTTCAAGAAACAAACATTATTTTCAATTTCCTAATTTGAAAAAAAAAACTCAAATTTCTATCATTTTTGTTTATTATTATTTCTTCTCTTATTTTATTTGAATTTAGGTTTGACATAAGATGCTTCATTTTCCTCCATTATTTTTAACCTTCATCGATCTTTTGGGCTTTAAAGATATCATAGAGATCAAAAGTTTATATTTGCAACTTCAACATTCATGTTTCTTTATGTGTGAAATTTATTGTTTGTTCTTATTATTCTATGGAAGAGCACATAAGCATGAATGACAACTTGTTCAGTTGTGCAATTTTTACTTTTGTGCCCTGGAAGAGATAAACAATGGTGTTCACTCATGCATAAAATTTCCCTTTTTGACGTCCTACCAGGTTGATAGCCAATTAATTATTACCTTCAATATCTTATATAATACATTAGCGGTCAGCCAAATATTCTATGAGAAATCAAAACTTGAAAAAGCGTTTACTTTCTTTTTTTGCTGAGTGTGTATAATACATGTATATGTACAATGTGTATATATATATATATCATTATATATATATATATATATATATATATATATATATATTATATATTGTAGTTGCCTCGCGTATTGGCAGTACTAGAAATAGCAATAATGATGTCACAACAGAGAAATGTATTAAATGTCAATCCTGATTTTAATAATCCGAATTTTCGACGATGCGTCCTCTTCATCAGGGATGACAGTGCGCACTGTCAGCAGGCGGGTCCTCTACCTGCTTTGCCAACGGAAACGGCGTATCTCTACATTTCGGTGCAGGAGTAGGCAGGTGACATCTTTTCCGAAACCCTGTCCCCTTTCCTTCCTATGTAAATAATATCACTTGTAAATATCATAAATAAATTTGATTAGTTTTTTTTTCTAAATAATTAGAAGTTGTGTACGTTTTTGTAATTGCATTTGAGGGTATAATTGAATAATTTTTTGGAGCAAATTGCCCACCCGCCAGAGAGCTCCACAAATCTAAAAGAACAACAACATATATATATATATATATATATATATATATATATATATATATATATATAATAACCTCTAAGTCAATAGAATACTCCCTGCACGATACTCTGTTTATAAGCTCTGTCCAATGAAGTTGAGGATCGAGATTGAACTTGTACCTAGTACTCGGTATTCGAAAAGGCATTCTGAATATGAGTATGTACACATTATAGCCATAAATAAATAAGTTTGTGTTCCGGTACATCGCCTACGAAGTTGGGATGCATTCGAGTTCAGTATATGACAGGTATTGGTTGGAATGAGTGCTGAATGCCGACGAAACTATATAGGATGCCCATCGGTGGTTCTGCACTAGAAGACAACTCGTCCAGCAGCCCTTGCGAACATTCTCGAGCGGGCTTTGCTGCAACGGGGGATAACTGAGTTTCTGGACGGACATCCGACGTTACGGTACTTCCAGCACGGACGTCGGAGAACGAAGTACAGCACTTTGGAAAGGACAAGTACGTCAGACGTACTTCAAGAACAGACGTCGGAGAACGAAGTACAGTACTTTGGAAATGAAAAGTACGAACGACGTACTTCAAGGGCGAACGTCGGAAGACGACGTACTTCTGAACTAAAGTGCAGAACGACGAAGTACAAGGGCGGACTTCGGGAAACGACTTACTTTCTGAATGACGTCAAAGAACGGCACACTATAGGAACGACGTCGGGAGTGATAGTGAGAATTCACTTGTTAGTGTGTTGGGTTTTGAAAGTGAGAATGTGCCTTTGAATCAGATGGTGTGAAGTGCAAGGTGTAGATTGGTGACGTACAAATGGTGGAAGATTTAAGGTTTTATCCTCTTCATAGAGTGGTCGTATATTTCGATCAAATGGACAGTTGGCTCGGACGGCATAAGTGCCAAGGCCCCGTGTTCGCTACAATATATATATATATATATATATATATATATATATATATACCGGATGTCCCCCAGAAAAGCGGAACGGTGGATTTTTAGTACCTTGCGCTCTAAAAGTGATACATTTTTTGACATCATTAGAAAGAGCATCTTCCGCAGAAGACCATGATACCAAAAATCATTAAATTTGAATCAGTACTTTTTATTCTACGCTAATTTCTGTAAATGCAGTCATTTTCAATTCTATGCGACTTATGAGATA